>NC_090935.1:1052219413-1052522443 GCF_040938575.1 Ambystoma mexicanum
GAAGTGAGCATGGTCTCCAACCTAATGTTGGCTTTGATTCACCTCAGATTGTAAGAAGTACTTAAAACAAACTATGAAGAACTCTTTGCAGGGAAACACATTATCGTTTTGGAGATCTTCTACAATTGACACCAGTGAACGGTGAACCTATTTTTAAAACACGTAGGATACAAACTCTGCCGTAAAACTGTTGGCAGCATAGGAAACATCAACCTTTGGCAACATTTCCAATACAGAGAATTAACAGAAAACATGTGGCAATCTGCAGATCTCACTTATGCCAACATCCTAAAAATTATTAGAGTTGGTGTACTATCTCAGGAAGCACAAGCAATATTGAAAAACCGGCACATTCATGCACTTTATGGCGATAATGCATGTGCGACTGATGTTATGGAACAATTAGCGCACAAAAATGTCAATTGTATGGCCTTAATGCCAACTCTTGCAAGCTGTGTCAAATTCAATGAAACAATGTTAAATAAAGAAATGCAACCAATAATTGAAATTTGCACCACAGACAAACTAGACGTACATGGCATGACACTACCCATGTGTGAGCAAGCCACAACAAGACTAAGTAGTTTAGAAAATTCAATATCCAACACAGCTGGGTTGGAACAAGTATTAAAATTATCCTTAAATTGTAGAGTAATGCTTAAATGTAACCTTGACGTGGAGCAAGGGCTAGTCAATGGGGCACTGGGTACAATTGTTGGATTTCAATCATACCCACGTGACAACAACATTCAGTTTGTCAATATTCGCTTTGACAAACTTTTAGAAGTGAAAAGGATAGGGTGCTCAACTGCTCGATTCCTTCTGTTCAAAGACATGTATGTACGTAGAGAACAATTTTCTCTAACTCTTGCATATGCAGTCACCATTCATAAATCCCACGGTCTTACCCTAGACAAAGCATTGATAGATATAGGAAACACAGTCTTTAAAGAAGGCATGAGCTATGTAGCACTATCACACTTTCTATTTCTAATCAACTTTGATGCAAGTAAAGTGACCGCTGATATTACCTGCATTTTAGAATACAATAGACTGCGTTCACTGTACACCCCCCTTCTGAAACAATATCCTTTTCCAGACAAATTAAAATGTGGTAAAAGAAAACTAATTCAATCAGAAAAGCAACAGAATCTGACAGCAAATCCTTCAAAGAAAACAAAAGAAGGAAAAGGTTAATCAATTACCACAAGCAAAGAAGAACCTATTAGGGAAAGTAAACCAGGTACTTCTTCAAAGAAAGAAGAGAAACTCTGAAAAAAGCACTCTGATACGGAACTAGCTGGTCCATTCAAATTTTCAAATGAAACTGGTGTAAATTGCTATGCAAATGTAGCAATGAATATTCTATTTCAATTGCCACTAATTGTTAACAATATTTACTTACACAGTACAGACCAATTGTGTTTGAAAATGTTAGTCCTTCATAGAAATGCAACAAACAATCCTGACAACCAGTACAGTGTTTACGTAATAAGACAAGAATTAGACTACTGTGCTGGAATGGTGAGATTCACTATAAACACACAAGAAGATCCACAATAATTTCTAATGTACTTATTACAAGTACTGGAAAACAAAAGCATACCTATAAATGAAATCTTCCAGATTTCATACATGTGGAAACATACATGCACTCGCTGTAGGAATGTCATACAGGAACAAATCCCAAATGAGCGATGTGTCTATGTATCCATATCTAATTGTGAATCCATTCCATTTCAGCAACTGGTACAGAATGCAAACCATGCCAGATTATGTACTATGTGCAATTCAGACAATCGCTCCACCTTACTGATACAAACGCATGGTAAGTACATAATACATATGCTGCTACATTATAATGCAGATGGTACGAAAAACAACTGCAAGCTGACTGTAAACACACACGGTCAAGTGTCACTTGGAAAGAAAACCTTTACAACAGTAGGTATAATCTACCATGCAGGAGCTACAATCAATGCAGGTCACTACACTGCATACATTAAAAAGAAATGTGGATGGGTGGAATGTAATGATAGCACCATTACTCTAAAGCAGAGATTGCCAGCTAATCTTACAAATGCGTATTTAATCTTCTTAAAGCCAAAATTTAGTGACTAATGTGCACTTCAACATTACCAAAAAATGAAGTGAAAGCCTACATACAGTTAGAATACGCCAACAGGTATCTAACTGCCCAAGAGTGTATAACAACAACACAGATAAATGAATACCACAGAAGCATAACAACAAATGCACAGTTAGAATACACCAACTGGTATCTAACTGCTGTTAAAAATAGCAACAAGGCAACAAACATAACATTAATCAGAAAGAACAAGGAAACACTCAAAGAAAGCAAAGAAATAGTTTGTAGAATAGCAATTAAAGGTTTTTTTTAATCCAACAAGGATTCTTTTCCTCCAGACCAAGGATTTCAAAAACAAACACAGAAACTGAGCAAAATGCACAGTACACTGGTTTGTAAACTAAATATGAGGGTAAAAAAAAGCTAAACTTTCCATTATGCAATGTAATAAGTCTTCATAAAATGCAAACACTAACATGATTTTTTTCTTTTATCACAGAAATTAAAAAAGGCTAGGTCCGCCAAGTACTGCAGTCAGGTAAAACATATATGGATTCTGCACAAATTACACAGTAAGTATAATTCCAGTCATTTCATACATATGCGAATCAACACGGCTAATCTATAGCAGTAATATGATGCAGTGGCTGTAGGCTGGGCCTAGCATCTTTGATGTATAGCCTACCACCTACGCCCTACGGCCAAGCAACCCACACTATAGGTCCTACCCACAACCATCGCTACATATCAAAACCATGGTGCTTCTAATTTCACTACTTCTAAGTTTAGTTTTGGGTGCATGGTCTGCAGCCATGCAACCAAGACACTAGAACATGCACACAACCACAGCACCACACCACGCCCATGTTCACTTATAACCTCACTGCTTATCACTTCAGTCTTGGCTGCATGCCCTTTGGCCATGCACCCAAGACTCTGGGTCCTGGCCAGAAACAGCAAAATATATCACAACCATTGTGGCTTCTAATTTCACTACTTATAAAGTTGGTTATAACGCTACGCCCTCCCCACAACCACCTGAATGATGTTTCATAGTACGAGTGTACCTATGCCTGTTATATGCTGTAGTAGTTGTGGACACAGGCTACAGACCTGGGTGTAAGGATTTTTGAATGTATGGGTATGCAGTGTATAAAATCCACAGTGGCTTACAACTGCAGTGCTTATAACTTTGTTCTTAGGTGCATGGCCTTTGGCCATGTACCAAAGACTCTAAGTCCTGGCCACAACTACCACACCATATCACACCCATTGTGGCTTGTAACAACACTTCGGCCATGCAGCCAAGTCTCTACACACTTTCCACAACCATTTGACCCATAAGCAATACTACAATTGTATCAATTTCTGTAATATGCTGCGGTGGTTGCGGCCAGGGCCTAGAGTCTTGGAAGTATGGCCTACTGCCTACGGCCATGCACCCAAGACTCTAGGCCCTGGCCACAACCACCGCAGCATATTACACCCATGGCCGCTTATACATGAGTGACACACCCATACAATGAAACATTGTAACTGTAGTATGCATTCGATTTGCACCCAGGACTCTAAGCCCTGCCCACACCTACCAGATACATAATCGAATGTGTGGGTGTGATGTATGAATGAGATATCCTGCACTGCTTGTGGGCAGGGTCTACACTGTTCGGTGTATGGCCTACAGCTTGCAGCCATGCACCCAAAACTATACGTCCTACCCACAACCACCGCATTATGTAAAATAGATGTTGGCTTATACCTCCAGTGCTTATAACTTTGTTCTTAGGTGCATGGCCTGTACACACACCCCACAACCATCTAATCGATATTCAATACTACAGGTGTATCCATGGATGTGACATGCTGCGGTGGTTGTGGCCAGGGCCTACAGACTTGGAAGTATGGCCTTCAGCCTACGGCCATGCATCCAAGACTCTAGGCCCTGGCCACAACCACCGCAGCATGTCACACCCATGACGGCGTACTAATCAATAGCACGCCCATAGGAAAAAATAATGTAATAATTAAATGTACTCAAATTCAATATTCGCAAACACCACGCGTGTCCTTGGAACAGTTTCAAGGTGCCTGTGCGCAGCATAGACTGAAATAGTACCTCTATTAAAACCCTCATTTTCTGTGAGTGATGTGCAATACTACAGGCGTATCTGTAGCTGTGATATGCAGCAGTGGTTGTGGCCAGAGCCTAAAGTTTTAGATGTATGTCCATACATATTTCAATGTATGGGAGTGAAGTGGCTTATACCTCCAGTCGTATAACTTTGTTCTTGGGTGCATACCCTTCGGCCATGCAGCCAAGTCTCTACACACTCTCCACAACCATTTGACCCATAAGCAATACTACAGTTGTATCAACTTCTGTAATATGCTGCGGTGGTTGTGGCCAGGGCCTAGAGTCTTGGAAGTATGGCCTATGGCCTACGGCCATGCACCCAAGACTCTAGGCCCTGGCCACAAACACTGCAGCATATTACACCCATGGTTGCTTATAAATGAGTGACACACCCATACAATGAAACATAATTGTAGCACACACTCATTTTGTACCCAGGACTCTACCGTGGCCGTGTGATATAGATATATATGTGTATATATATATGTATATATATATATATACATATATATATATATAGTTTGTTGCTTTACACTGTAAGCACTTGTCATAACGAAAACACTTCAATTGCCTATTTATTTCACTGTTATTAGTTACTGTTCCTTTTTTTTTTTAAAGTTGTGTAGATTTTCATTAAGAATATTAGTGAACATAACCCCACAGTATAATCATTGATTGCCATCTATTCAGGATGCAAAGGCCAATTGCCCATGAATATTAAGATGCCAAGTCTTGATAATTGTTCTCAAACCAGAGCTCTATACAAGAGTTAACATTCAGGCTTTGGACTGCCTTGCGAACCCCCGCCCTCCCCTGTACCATCAGGCCTTTAAAGCATCCATTTTGAAGACAACATTAATTCTTTGTGCAATGCAACCTGAGCTACTTAAACATGCTGGACTCTCCACTTTTGTGGTACTGCACAATATTTAAATTCATCAGCCTAGAGATGAGTGGCGAGCTTGAGGAGCGTTTCACTTCTAGTAATGGAAATGAAATATTGACCCCTGACTCTTGAAATTTCCCTCACATAGTCTGCCATCCACTACCACACCCACGAAGACCGCGTACCCACATAAGAGGATAGTAACAGGACATGCAAGTGCTGTGGGGTGTTCTATAGCATATTATATTATGTGGGCGTGCTGTACGTACATGAATATGTTCAAACCAATGACTTGTGTAATTCTTGTTTTGTTTTTAATACTACCATTCTCTTTCCTTTACCTTTAGGAACTTCTGTGTGACCGTTGGCTCCCTGCTTCATTAGAATGAAGAAAGATTCTGGTTAAATAGTACTTTACTGTGCTTGGTAAGCTCTGGGAGAGAGATGAACTGCAGCGTGAGTCAGATAACCTTGTAGAATGAGGCAGGGAGGGAAAACCCTTTACTTTGGTGCTCTTGTTGCACAGAGCGAGTGAGCTGAGCAGAGGTAATGGGGAGCTTTATTTGTAAATGCAAGGGAGCAGCTTTTCTCGCCGGGATCCTTTCTCCAAATGACCTTCAAATCCCGGTGAGGGACACTTTCCAAACAAATGTCATTGCATGTTATCTGCTCAAGCATTATTTGCATGCAATGGCAAAGGTCAGAAGCAATGGGATTCAACGCATCCATCTTCAAAAAGAAATCGGGGTTCAATATCAAACAAATAGTTCAAGGCAAAACCTCTAGGGAAGGGAAATAGGCAAACAGTGGGTGTGGATGCAATATCGAACTCATCACTCTCAGAGCAACCTGTGGGGAAAAGGTTGTCTCCTATTGGTCTTTACCCTGGCTGCAATAGGACCCTTTCAGGCGCTTGGGGAATTAAATCAGCCTGCGCCAGTCCTTGCAAGAAAGGCTTGGGCTGGTGGTACTATCACAACCCTCGCCATATTCCACACTCTTCAATCACTCGCACAGAGAAGCCTCTCAATTCTAGCATTCGGACTGGAGGGGAGAATTTCTTCAACTGCTCTATAATTTAACACAGACCAAGCCTCTCCAGCACATGGTGACATAGGAGGAAGTTGTAACTCCCAGGGTAGAAATTGCAGAACTTGTGGTCTTCGTTTCATTCCTACCGTTAAAATGCAATATGGTAATACTATAGAACGGTATTAGGAGATGGATATTAAATAAGTAGAGCATTAGTTATAAACCGACTTCTTACTTATATCCTCAAAAACAGACTGTCCCTAAAGGAAGAACACCTTGTCCCTAACATGGTGAATCTCTCCCTAGGGGTTGGATGGTACACCGCCTATCTAACAGGGTCAGCAAAAAGAAATATCCCTATCCAACACTTATTATGGCTATGTAAAAATCAGACGCAAGTCACAATGGCCTAATCGAAGACATTCAACATTAGATAATTTCTATAACTTGATTAACATGGAGCATGCTACTTTCCGGAATTATTCTCTGCTTTAATCAGTTTTGTGTAGTGTTCCTGTTAACTCAGCAAACTTGTTCTGATAGTCTAAAAACTATAAGCTCCTTCTATCAGAGGCCTAAAAGGCTAGATGTTGAGAAACGTCTAGCTGTAAGAACTAAATTTGTGACGTCTGAAAGTTTATTTAGTTAGCACATCGTCAACTGCATGAGTGAAGCTCATGCGTGGTGAGGCCGACCCGTTTCATTGACCATGGTGGCTGTGGTCATCTTCATCAGGACCAAAAAGTATTAGACAGGGGAATATCTCCCTTCATGGACCATCAATTGGATCACTGCTGCACCTCCGTTTCCTGGGGGGGAAACAAACGGTAGAGAGACAAGGGGTAAGTATCCCCCTTGTCAGGCACACTATATATACATACTCTGTGTGCTCTTATGGTGTGTCATTATTTAGCAGTCAATCTATTCAGGTGCCATAGTGGAAGGAACTAATGTCTGTGACCTTATATAAGCACCTTAATTCAACCAATGGTGGGGGAAGGAATGAGGAGTGGAGAACCAGTATGCCGCAGTGTTCATGGGCTGCTCTCTATACCATGATTGTCTATCAACAATAGAGATATTATTTCAAGTGCACCACAGCCATGAGGCATGCATTGTGAATATGATTCTGGTTTAAAATAACCTACCACGATCCCAGCATTGTGTTACTTCATTATCATGCGCACTCTTAGACTGTTTCTGCAGACGGATTGCTCATTGTCCGCATATAAACAACTAGAAAGCCAATGTCTATAGTTAATTTATCGGGTGTATAAGGAATCAATGGTTTATTATTGCGGGACTAACATCTATGCTTACCTCCGTAAGGGCTGATATAAGTAAATGCTGCTGTGTAACTCCTGAGCTGTTTCGAAAACGCACCAAGTGCATATGGCTGTATGTATACTTCGCTGTTGCGAGAGTGAGTAGATTGAGTATGGAGAAGGTCAGAGAAATAAGTATGTTTGGCAGAGTTGGTACAGTTGACATAGAGAGTACGATGGGAAAAGTAGGTGGCGTGATTGGTTGGTGAACAGAGTTTGAGCCAGCACCTTTCAAGGCGATGAAGAAAGCGGTGCATAGCACAGAGATGGGTAGACAGCCAGGATTGGGCAGGTTTGCGAGTAGTTTGAAAAGGAGAACGGGGATAAAGTTTGTCGAGGCTGGAAGCAGGTGATGAAGAAAGGGTGGAGGCAGCTTCGTCGGCAGAGAGAGTAGAAAAGTTTGAGAGAAGGAAGGGAGTTAATACAGGTATTGTAGAAGAGGGAGGACTTGAAGTTGCGTAAGTCACGCCTAAAGAATGTATTGGAAGAGGGAGGAGTAGAGCTACTAGGAGAAGTGAGTGGGAGCAGTGAGGCGGAGAGTAAAGAGTGATCGGATAGGTGGACGGGTAGAGCAGAGGAAGAGGAAACGGTGAATGAGGAAATAAAAATCCATTCGAGAGTGGAACCAGAAGTATGAGTGGGAGGAGTAAGAAGTGGGGAGAGCAGGTCAAGTATGTTGAGGAAAGGAGGAGTGGAATGAGTAGAGGAGAGATGGAGGTTAAAGTCTCCAAGCAGGACAAGTGGAGTTGGACTAGGTAGGATGTGACCAAGAAGGTGGTCGATGTCCTCATAGAATGAGCCAAATGGGTGGTAAACAATGAGAAAGCATATGGCATTGGGAACAGTGAAGATCTTGTATACGAACTCAAATGAGGAATATTCTGGTGAGGGGATAGGTGAAGGGATAAACAGTTTGGTATGAGGGGGCATATTGCCAAGGGACTGGGCTGGTCTGTCCGCTATCCAATGTGCCTCCCAGAGGGTGGATGGAGTGGTATTCCTTATGCTTTTCTTCCCCTCAGAGATGTAGTATTTCTTTAAACCGAAAATTATCACCTTTGTCTGAAAAGTGGATTTGGGTCTACAGGTTCCAAAAAAAGAAAACTCTGCTTGTTACAAGTTTGCTGGGCACCACAGAATATTAACAGCAGTGTCTGCTCACCTTTGCAGATCCAAAAAGGCGCCAAAGGCTTGTTCTCTGTTTAAAGGCATGGGCCAACCGTTAAGTAATTTAAACATCAGTTAAACCCTGACCAACATCTCAAAGGAGCTAACAATGATCTCAAGTTTCAAATGCAACATCATGAGAGAACACATTTATCTAGACCAGTAAAACAAGATTTACCGAAGAGACCATCCTGGGCTGGCTTAGGAAATCCCCACGCCCTTCAGCCTAGTCCTCTAAAAGAAGGTGGAACACGCCATTCAGAGAAGACTGGGTGAAAGATGTGGTGAAACCTGCAGAGTAATCACTAAACCCCAGCCTAAAGTCTCCTTCCATGTGGCCAGGGGAAGGCAGCCACTACCTAATCGTAACCCTGGGGGTAGTAACTTGAGGGAGGATCACATGGGAGGAGATGGGTGTCAAGGGGAAGTGGTGACTCCACTAGGAGCAATGCAGTATTCATCCTCCTCTCAGGATGAGATTTCCAGAAAACCTAAATATCTAATGGCATGCTGTCAATGTAAGGTTCCCTCTCTTAGAAATGCCCAAAGCACAGAACATGAAAAATATGTTAAACAGCATAAAAGTGGTACATTGGGGGTTGAGGAAGTGAATATCACAATTTCTAATTGGGGAAACTACCAACTCTTTTAATAACCTCCCCTAAACTTGACAACTCTCAGTTTGTCAACTAATCATAAAAAGAATAAAAAACATTATGGACTTCAAGTTTCATAATGCCTGTGGTACTGGGACGAGGAAGAGAGATTCAAATTTGAAGTAGGGGGGCGCTGTTGAGCAGCAACAGGGATGGCCGTCTAAGTGTGAGGCTCCTTACCTGATGAAATCCTGCTTGCGAAAACCCTGCATTCTGCCCATTATATGTTGGTCTGACGATGGCGGTAGCCAGCTTGGAAGGGGGGAAGGTCTAGTACGATTTTTGGAGCTGATGATGGCTACATTGTATAGATAATCCTCTGCAATGGTCGCACTGCATCCTGGGCTGAGTGTGACTGTTGGCTCCCGGTGTCTCTTAGTACTCAACTTCCCCGGCTTCACGTCGGCCTGGGGGTGTGAGGCAGGCGGTGAGATTTGGCAGGCTCAGTGGCGGGCCGGGAGGTGGAGCCCCGGTGTGTTCAGTGGCCTGCTGTGCAGCTGCGCATGAGTAGCAGGAGTCTCCTGCGGTGCTCTGGAATATAGATCCTGCAATGGCCTTCTTGGAGGGCTCACCTCATTGATCCTGCCACCCGCCCGAGCGGGTGGCGCTAATAAGGATTGTTGAAGGCAGCTGTTGAAGGCAGCTGGGGGGGCAATCTGCATTCCTTGGCCTCTCTGCTTGGGCGTGGGAGCTCCCCTGCCTGCCTGCTCATATATTTATGGTGCTGGATGTGCAGCTGTTGGACCAGTGCGTTTGGCTATCCTTTTTTGTGAGTCCGCCTCCCCACTTCTGTGCTGAGCATCACGTGTGGTAAGGCGTGGTGAGCAAATTTAACCCTATGCCTTGGTTTTAGGGAGCAGCACACTAATATAATGCCTGGCTATTGGTCCTGGAAGTTTGTGGCAAATCGATATCTGCCAGGTCTGGAAGTTGTCAGGACTGCGTGGGTACAGTGAGGTGTGGACGCTGGTCCATTGACCGCCCCTGGAACATCTGCTGCTACTCTACTGGGGGGTGGGGCATACTTTCCTGAGTGCAGTACATGCTGGAGATGACAAAGGGGACTGTCAAAAAGCGTGGCACGATGGGTTCCTTTGCCAGCATTCCTGGCACAGTGATGAATACTGCCCCTGCTACTGAGACTGCCCCTATAGGTGGGGCAGTGACACCTGTGGCAATGGAACCCCTGATGGCGGTGATGCAGTCTGCATTTGCTTCCATTAACACCAAACTGGACTATATTGAAGGCCAAAATGGCCAAGGAAAGGCGAATCACTGAGACTGAAACTAGGATTGGGCATCTTGAAGATCCAGTCCTTTCTCACAATCGGCTATTGAAGGGGGTTACAAAGGAGCTCACGTCGTCTGAGGGCGCAGGGAAGAGGCATATGGAGCAATTTGTGGAGGATCTCCTGAAATCCCTATTCGCGGATGTCAATTTTTCAGCACACTTTCTGGCGGAACACGCTCACCGGGCGCTGGTGCTGGCTCCCAAGCCTGATGCACGACCGTGCACTATCATTGCACAGCTGTTAAATTATCGCTAGACCAATCACATATTGCGTTTGTCCAGAAAAAGAGGCTAGCTTAAATTTGAATTCAGTATAATTCATGTGTATCTGGACTTCTCTCATGGGGTCCAGGCTGCTAGACGGTCCTACGACCCGGTCAAGCGGGTACTGCTGGAGCGGCAGATCCCGTATGACATCCTTTTTCCCTCCAAGCTTCGTATTTTACATGGTAGCAGGGAGCATTTCTTTTGAGTCTCCAGGGGATGCTCTGCAGTATATTGAGGTGTCGATTGCCACAATACGTAACTGTTCACTGCCCCTGCATTTGTGACATTTCTTGAGGGAATTTGCCGTCCAGGTATTTTGTGCCTCCAGTCATTGTGTTTTAGGGCGTTCATATACATTGATGCGTTGCTTCTTGCAGATGTGGCTCATGCACAGTTTGAAGGTGAATGAATATATACTAATTGTAATCGGGTAGTCCTCGTATGTTTTGTTGTGTTGCTGCTCGCACCATTTTCCCTGAAGGTTCAACATGGGATGGTTATGGGGTGACACTGTCTGGGTGGACTATGGTTTCACAAACAATATGGCTATTGTATTGTGGCGACATGAGATGTTGTGTGGGGGAGATGGGGTGAGGTGTGTCGTTGTGACGGGCCCTGACTATAGTGTGACCGGGGAGCCAATCACATTTTTTACATGGGATGTGCAGGGGGTGAATAACACAATCGAGGCAAGTAAGCTATTAGCCTATATTACCAGACATAAGCCTAAGATTCTTATGTTACAAGAAACACATGTGCTGGGTAGCACCAATGAAGCGTTTGCCCAGAGAATGGGTAGATAAAGGTACAATACTAATTACTCTTCTCAGGCCAGGGGCATCCTCACCCTTGTCCACCGCTCCGTCCCGTTGCAGCTTACGAGTAGTAACATGGATCCATTGGGCTGATATGTGATTGCATGGGGGAACGTAGGTCTCATTAACACCGATGGCCCCAATATTGAGGACCCTGGCTTTTACAACTCTGTATTTGCAATAATCGCACACGCGGTGGACACCCTCTCATCTGGGAGGGGATTTTAACACCGTTCTTAACAATGCCCTTGATGAGTCATCCACGGCCCCTCGTGCGGGTCCGCCACTGCGCAGGCGCTTCTTCATGTCATGCATCAGCTGCAACTTTCTGATGTTTGGTGCTCCCTCCATCCTGAGATTAGAGAGTATACTTATTATTCAACTGTGTGTGGTATGAAGACCAGAATAGACTGTTGGCTCCTGTCTGCTGAGTTTGTATTGTGAGGAAGGCAGGGTATCAACAGTAAGACAGACACAAGTGACCACAGTTCAAGGGTGTTTATTGAACTTCAAAAAGGGTTTGAAAAATGCCTATCTAATCCTAAATCTACAGATGGGAGCAAGCTACGACCATCAAATAATAACACAGTCCTAGTGGTGTCTTGTCAAAATAAAAGGGCCTATACTAATAAAACTATTGCCAATCCTTACCTCTAAATACAAATAGTGTGGGAAACAATGTTACAGAAAAGAAAGAAGTGTTCAAGAAATGATATTTCAGGATGTTCAGGCCGTTGGCCTCCCTTCCCCACGTTTTCAGCACTGGATAATACAGTACACATTCGAGTTTGGCACAGTCTCTGTCTTCTCTAGCACAAGGGTGCAGTTCAAACATTGGCCTCAGGGCCTTTTGTGCCCAAGTCTCTCTGTCTTCCAAAGTTTCTTCTTGCAGAGGACCTGATGCAACAAACAATATGTTTATTTCCTCTTGGAATTTCACACATACTCCATTTTATCAGGTGATTCACTAATCACCTTGGATCACCCTCAGCCAGGCTCAGATCCCCTGTAATACAAACTCTGTAGGATTTTCATGTATCAAATTTCGCGGATGATTCACTATTCACCCCGGATACCCCTCAGCAAGGCTTAAGTGCTTTTAACAAAATGTTCAATCAGTCTCCCTCCGCCAGGCTCGGACCAATTTAATTCACTTCAACACAAACTTGCTTTATCCCAAGAAGCTTTCAATTTATCTCCCTTGTTCGGGCTCGGACCAACCTTTCTTTATTTTGCAATTGATTTGCTTGGCAGTATCAATCTCGAAGACTTTCGAATGTGCACAGGATTTTACTAGACCCTTCGCAGGACCACTTCAATGTACAGTTCTTTGCCACTCTTTCACCTTTCTCAACTATCAGTTGTGATATCTTACAGAGATCTTGGAATTAGCGCACACACACGCGTGGTGCCGGACCACTGTGTCAAGTGTATCCTATCTTGGTTTCAAAGTCGCGTTGGTTCTCACATGCGTTTCATACACTGTTCGCTTCAGCGCTTACCATACAATGTTGCGACTTGCAATCTTGGCTTCAACACAGACTGGTCTGGTATCAATCTCCCCAACTCACTGGCTGTGTTGATTTCACTGACGCTGCCTTGTTGTAGGAGCCAAGGACAGTACCACAGCAGCAAGCAATTCTCCCTGCCTTGATTATGATTATCTATACAGGAGGGTTCCTCCGACACACAATGCAGGATTTTTCAGCCTGGTTTCCTGGTCTTACGCTGTCTATTCTCGAGGGTTCATGAAAGTAACAATTCCTTGTCGAAAAGGTCAAGGGCAGTTCCCTTCTTGCGATCCCCTTCTGGTTTGCCGCATTTCTCCTCATGTTAAACTGCCAACTTGGAACTGCTGCTTCCTCGTGTGCTTTGCCTTGCTCAGAGTGTGCTCTCATGCTCCACCTTTTATCCGTGTGGGGAAGTGTAATAGAAGTCGGGTGTGTGTGATGGTCAATAATTGCCTGACCATTGTATTGGGACATGTCGGGTATACGGCTCGGGTGTCAGTCCATTTTCTCTCATAGCAAGCTGTCTGTGTGAAAATGTTAGTTTTGTGAAGGAGGGGGTGGATTCCTGAATATCCTACCTGGTAGGATGGGGTTAAAGGTGTTACAGGGAAGGGGATACCGCGTCTCACCATCCGGTGTCCCACTCCCTGAAGAACTCTCATCCAGGTGATCCTCACGCACTGGTCCACCCCCAGGAACTGGATCCAAAAGCGATGGCCGTGTCCTGGCCACCTGGTGGATGACAGATCCCTAGGTACTAGTGAGTGAGACCTCTTCAGGTTTCTCAAATACTCTTCCCCAATGCGATGCAGCCGCATCTGTTTCACAAGGAAACTGAGAAAGGAAATCTATGTTTCCTTGGTCTTTGCCCTTTCAGTGCTCCACAGTGAAACAGTAGAATTGCAGGTCTAAGAACCATCGAATGATTCGAGGGTTAGAATCTTTCCGCTGGCTAATCCAAACTAATGGAGAATGATATGTGCCAAGTGTAAACCTCTTTCCTAGGAGCTAGTATCTTAAGGTGGGTAATGGTCCACTTGATAGCAAGGGCCTCTAATTCCAGAACATAGTAATTATTTTCATGTGGGAAGTGTTTCCAACTAGTGAATAAGATGTGGGTGTTCCAATTAATCGCAAATGTGTGACAAGACTGCTCCTAGCCCTGTAAGGGAGGCATCTGTTTGCAACACAAATATCTTCGTGAAATCTACTACCTTTAGGATCGGGTTCTGGCACAGGATTTGTTTCAGGTTGTTGTAAGATGCATCCTTTTCTGGGGTTCAGCATTCTTTAATTTGTCTGTCAGTCAAGCTGTCATGTCTGGGAAGTTAGGCATAAACCTACAGTAATAACCGATTAGCCCTAAAAATGCTCTGAGGTCTCTTAGTTTTAGGTGTAGGGGTATCTAGGACGACATTCACTTTCTCGTGTTGAGGTTGGACACTACCATTTCCTACAAAGCAGCCGACGGATTTAACACTGATTGACCCAGGTTGCGTTTGGATGTATTGGCAGGCCAGCTTCTCCGAGGGCTTTCATAGTAAAGAGATGGAAACAATGGTCTTCCCAAGTTTTACTATAAATGACTATGTTGTAAATCTAAGCGCCACAGAAATCAGAGTAGGGCTGTAATATGTTGTCCATAAATGGTTGGAAAGTGACAGGGGCCCTGTGTAACCCAAAAGGGAGGACTTTGAACTGGAATAGTCCCAGGGGCATTGAGAAAGCTGTCTTTTCCTCATCGGGTCCATGCACTGCGACCTACCAGTACCCCTTGGTTAAGTCTAGGGTTGATTAGAAAGAAAGGTGGCATTTCCGAGTTTATCAATCAATTCTTCGATGCGTGGCATGGGATAGGCATCAAAGTCGGAGATGGCGTTGACTTGGCGGTAGTCTATGCAAAACCTCTAGGAATGTTCAGGTTTTGTGACCGATATTATAGGGGAGGACCATGGACTTGAAGAGTGTTCGATGATATTCACCCTTAGTATTTTGGTTCACTTCCTCAACCACTGTCTGTCTACGGGCGACCAGGAGTCTATATGGTTTCAGATGCACCACTTTTCCCTTGGGTGTTCTGATATACTGATAAGTGCCTTGCACTCTTCCTGGTTTCTCAGAGAATACATTGGGGAATGTTGTAACTAAACCTTTTAAATCTTCTTTTTGTTGACTAGCTAGCTCTAGGGGAATTATTTCAAATGTATATATTTCTTCTAGTACCAAACAAGGTAGTATCGTGGCATTGGCAGTGTTAAGGGTTTTCCTGCCACTCTTATATGAGATTTTCGTGGTAGAGATGGGTCTTTTGTTTCCTGTCAGGTTGGGCTACTTTATAGGTACAGGTTCCTGTTCATTCTAATATTCCATACAGCCCATGCCACTTTGAGACAAGTTTGTTTTCCGAGGTAGGTAAGAGGACTAATACCTTTTGTCCTATTGAAAATTATCATAAGTTTACCTTTTTGTCATAGGTGGACTTTTGTTGTGCTTGGGCTTTTTCCATATGAGTACAGACTAGATTTTGAAAAGTTTTTAGATGCTCTTGCAATCTGGTAGCTGTTTGCGAAAGGGGAATGGGTGCCTCTTATCTTTCTTCCCAGGTCTCCCGGAGCATATCCAGGACATTTCTAGGTTCTCTGCCATAAAGTAGGTCAGTAGGAGAGAATCCAGTGGATGCCTGGGGGTGGGGAGGGGGGTTTCTTACTGCAAATAGTGCCCAGGGGATCATGTGGTCCCAGTCATTCCTATCTTTATCTACCAACTTTCTTAGGATCATTTTGAGTGTTTCTCTTTCTATCAATCTGTCTGTTTGGGGATGGTAAGCTGAGGTTCTTAAGCTGGTGATATGAAGTAATTCCTTGACTTCACACATGAGATTGCTCATAAAATTGGATCCCTGATCCATTAGAAGAAAACCAACCCTGGAAAAATATGGTAATAAGTATTTGAAAATCTGCTGGGTGGTGTTCCGCACAGGGAATGCCTTGGAGTATCTGGTACCGTAATCAACGATTACGAGGACATATTTGTTACCCAGTCTAGATGTTTCTAACGGTCCAATGATATCCCTCCCAATCCTTGAGATGGGGACTTCTATTATTGGTAAAGGATTCAGAGGGACAGGCAAGGGAATGCGAGTACTGGTTTTATGACATATTTCACATGTCTGAATGAAACTTTGTATATCAGCATGGATACCTGGCCAGTAAAACTTCCCACTGATGTGCGCCTGGGTATTAGATTGTTCTAAGTGTCCCCCAGTCAAAGGAGAATGTGCAATCGCTAGTACAATCTTCTGATGGGTTTTGGGAACTACTAACAGAGTTTTGCTTAGGCCTTCTGTGGATGTTTCCTTTCTGTACAGTAATCCCTGTCTTAGGAAGAAAAAGGGACTTTCCTTCTCCAATCCTTCCCGTTCAGGAATTGCTTGCAAGAAAGCCTCAGCGGGTGCTGGATCATTTCGCTGGGCGAAAGCGAGGTCGGGAAGGATGGTAGGTAGTTCTTCCCTTTTTGCTTCAGTGGTAGATAGTTCATCAGCTTCCCCAAAGCCTAGGGTACCTCTCTAAGTAACTTCTGGTTCACTTTCTCTAGAACGAGGAAATGGAGCCCTTTCAAGAATACCTTGTGTAATTGTGTCCCCATGATGTACTTCAAATGGAATTTTACCATGGTTCTGTAGGAGAACCTTTGTCTCCCCGGAAGTTGAGATCTATGACGCCTGCTAGAACATCTAGAACAAACTTCCAGGATAGGCCAGATTTTGGGGCCAATCATATAGGACACCCAGGAGGCGGTATCAAAACTAAGTCTGTGTGAATCATTCCTCTTTTCCCTCTAGGCATAGTAGCTACTCTTCTGCTACAGATATCAACGCCTATGGATTCTTTTGTGGCGATAGAGGGGTCTGAGGCTCTGACTAAGCTTCTGGAATGTTAGGGTTTCCTAATTTGTTTCAATTGAGTCGCATCCCAGTCCTGATACCACATGTCAGTCGGAGCCAATTGTTAACTGTCTGTTGATATTTCCCTTGCCACCTTGTCTGATTTGCTCCCCAAAGCCACGGATATCATCGCCCCCCCCTCCGACGGCTTATTCAACCAGGCTGTCTTCCTTCTGCACCCTGGTTCACTGAACACCTTAGAGCCGCTCGTCTTAAGCTTAAACAATCGGAGCGCAAATGGCACAAAGCTTATGACTGCAACTGTAAAGAGAGTACAGAGCATGCTCTGCTGCTTATTTCTTGGCTGTAACAGCAGCTAAGAATCTGTATTTTGCTCAGAAAATTGAGGCAGCCCTATGTCAACCTAAAGAGCTCTTTGCTGTAGTAAAATCCTTACCTCAATCGGATAATCTTTCGCCCATGCTCAGCCTGTCTCAGGCCCGCTGTGAGGCCCTGTTTCAATATTTCATCTTGAAAATAGAGGCAATCCGTAATAATATCCAGCGGTCTGCTTCTGCACTCGCTACTGAAAGGCCTAATGATGGCCTGTGTAATTTTTCAGCTGTGTAAAAAATGGGCGTCGTTTCCGTCTTTTTCTGAGGAGATGGTATCCTCGGCAATACAACGCATTAAATCAGTTTCTCACAGGGATGTGGTTCCTTTGGCCATCATGAAGGATTTCTCTCGTAATCTTCTCCCTGAACTCACCACAGCCGTAAATGTTTCATGTCAGTCAGGGGTTATCCCAGCCGAATTGAAAATTGCTACAGTTATACCTCTCCTGAAAAAATCCTCTTTGAAACCATCACTTCTCTTGAACTTCCGGCCTATTTTCTTATTAGCATGCTCTATGAAACTGTTGGAATCTCTGGTCTCTCCTCTTCTATCTGCTTTCGTGGAATCCTCCAAACTTCTCAATCAGCTCAATCTGGCTTTAGGCCTGCGAGGGGCACCGAAAGTGTACCGGTCTCAGTTTTTGATGACATGGTTAGACAGGTTGATGCACAGGGGTGGGTGCTCTGATTCTATTAGACCTGTCAGCAGCATTTGATACCATAGACCACCCCACCATGATCACTCGCCTGTCTCAAATTGGCATCTCGGGCCTTGTGCTATCTTGATTCTCCTCTTTTTTTGGCTGATCGCACTCAAGTACTTTCTCTTGCTTCTTTTCTTTCGGGTTCCTGCCACATAGCCTGTGGGGTCCCTCAGGGATCCGCTCTGTCCTGTCCCCCATTCTTTTCAACCTTTTATATCTGGGAGGGGCGTGGCTAGCTGGCCATGTAGAAGGCTGGGAGACTCCGGAGCTCCCGACGATCCGACACAGATCCAGTGTTTTTCTGCCTTCCCCGCAGAAAAATCCTGCCTAGAAGATAGGATTGCGTGGGGGATGACGGACGGCGTGCAATGCGCGCAACAAAGATTAGATCTGTGCAGTGTACAGACATTTACCCTTGGTTCAATCTTCGGAAGTATCCAAGAAGCGCTCCCAAGATGGCAGCGTAGGCGCACTGAGTTGGCAGATCACGGACCAGACCACGGGAGCCCCTAGCAGAGGGACTGCACAGCACGTCTGCAGATACGTGCATGGTGAGCGAAATACCAGCGCCCAAGACAATTCAAACACGGGACGATCCCGAAAGAGGAGAGAGTTTGGAGACGGGCGGCGCTCGATACTGGAGGCGAGCTAGGAGGTCGGTCCCTTGGGACTGAGAGGGGATGTGCAGGCATAAGAAATCCCCGGGTGCCACCGGCTCACTGCATGGATCCCTGGCCAGGCAGCGGAGCACGTCGGAGGCTCCCTCCCCCCATTGGCAGGGGGTGCGAACACCGCCACCAAGCAGGCTGCGGACAGCCGCTATCAGACTGTCCTGGGCTCCAGCTGGAGGAGCTGCGAGGGGCCTGGGAAGAACCCTCATCCCCCCGCGTGACAGGGTCGGCCCACGCGAGCCGTAAGAGCCAGGCGGGCAGCGCGGCGCGCACCGCCAGACCCATTGTGCGACACGGGCACTGCCGCCCAGAATAACCTGAAGCACCACTGAGAGCGATAGGCAAGGGGAGGGCATGAGCAGGAGTGAACAACCCCCCATGCCGCATAGGGTTATATAACCCCCTTGGTAACTTGCCTGGGGTGATCCATATAGGCCATACGAACAACCAAGTGGGGGACACACATGCGCCGACACAGGGTGGCCCTGCTGGATTTTTGAGCCTGGAGGCTGCACCTGCCTAAAGACACTTCGTAAGAGAAATAATCTGGGGCCCTGAAGCAAGCCCCAGAGCGCCACAATCCTGATTATCTGGGCTAAGACCCCACATTGAATTCTGTGAATTAGAGGGTCGGCCCCTAACGGCAACGGGAGGAATTGGCCCGAAATAGACCACTTTCCCGCAAGCTAACCAAAGGGCTGCCTAGGTCCACGAGGCTGGGCCTTTGATATTGGTTGCACACTGCTGCGCCTGGAACAAAGGGCTCACCCACCCATTATGACGACCAAGCTCAGCAAAACCAAAGCGAAACAGCCCACAATGGACGATTATGCCAAAACCCTGCAAGCAACGGAGGGTGCCAGTAGCAAGGACAGAAGTGCACTACCGGACATATCACCAGCAAGGGGCGACCGGCAGATCCTGGAAGCCATAGCAGACCTGAAGGCGGCTTGGGAAGTGAAACTGGAAGCCGCCATGTCCACGCTGAAGGCGGCACTGGAATCCAAAATAGACGCAGTACAAATAGACCTGAATCTCCTCAGACAGGATGTCAGGGCAATAGCAAACCGCACAGGAGAACTGGAAAAAGAAGTAGGGGCCAATACAGCGGCTTGCGCCTCACACGTTTCGAAATCCATGCATTGCAACAGCAGGTGGGCAACCTAGAGAGCAGAGCTGAAAAGGCAGGAGGAAGAGCGCGAAGGAACAACAGTCGCATCGTGGGGCTTCCTCAAGGAGAGGAAGGTGCGAACCCCACAGAGTACGTGGAATCCCTCTTCCTGCAATAGATTGAAGGGGGCACACTGTCACAGGGGTTTGTGGTGGAGAGAGCGCACAGAGCCCTGGCGAGGAGACCCCCTCTGGTAGCTCCTCCAAGACCCATCATTGCTAAAATATTAAACTATCGAGATAGGGAACGGATTCTAGAATGTTTTCGTAAGGGAGGCACAATCCGGAGAGCATCCACCTCAATAACGGCATACCCCGACTATACCGTCCAGGTACAACGAAGGAGGCTTAATTTTGGAGCTGTGAAGAGATTACGGGAAGCGGGCCACAAGTACATGCTGATGTACCCAGCGAGACTGAAGATATTCCACAGGAACAGGACATTGTTTTTCGACACCCCTGAGGAGACATTGAACTGGCTGGATGCACAAAATTGCCCGGAAGGAAAGGAAGACCAGAAGGAAAGCAGCACAGAGAAATGACGTGGCGACCCGGCGAACAAGGTTCTGTATAAAGATGCTGCTATGGGACTTGATTATAGTCATGCTAGATCACGGGGAGGCAGAATATGGTGCCGCTTGACAGGGAGTAGACTAGCACCCAAACTCAGAACCCCTTAGGTTAGTTTGGTTACCAGTAGTTAGGTAACCTCCTGCTGGGTGTCCGGTACTGGAGTAGCTGGACGGAACCAAATGTGGGATCACCTGAGATCAAGGGATGGAGCTGGGCACTTGTTGGGGTTGGGAACGGAAGGGAGGGGAGGAGGGTGGGAGTTGGGGAGTTTATAGTGGTAGTGGTAGAGATTAGGGAACGAGCATGTACCCGTGCGCTTCCGCGCGTAATCCAAGATGGGCAGCCTCGTGCTGGGAACACTGGAGGGAGGGAAGGTAAGAGAGACCGAAAAGAGGATGGGTGACCTCAGAATGATAACCTGGAACGTCAGGGGGCTCAATTCCTATCTGAAAAGAAATAAAGTGATGATGTACTTGAGGAGGCAGAAAATAGACATAGCCCTGTTGCAGGAGACCCATCTCACGAAGGAGAAACAGGAGGTAATCAAAAAGAAGTGGAGAGGCACAACAGTGGGAGCCACTTACTCAGCGTATGCTAGGGGGTGATCATATGGGTCGCACCCCAGGTTCCCTTTCAGATACTGCAGACATGGGTGGAGCCATACGGGAGGATGGTGGTGCTTCGGGGACTATTGGAAAACAGGGAAATAAGCATTGTAAATACATACGCCCCTAATCAAGATACCATGACTTATTTTAAAATGCTGTATGGCAAGATTAGCCCCCTTGCGAACGAGTTAGTCATTTTTGGGGGGGATTTTAATTGCACGCTAGACCCTAAACTGAATAGATCTGACATGAAGTTTGATAAGCCTACACCCGCAGCGAGAACGCTATGAACCCTCCTGAGGGATTTTGGGCTTGAAGATGCATGGAGGCTGCAGCACCCGGCAGCTAGACACTATTCCCACTATGCGGCCCCATCTAACCTATACACAAGGTTGGACTATATGTTCACCATTCCCAGAATAACTAGAGAGGTGGTGAGCTCAGAATACAAAGCCAGGATCCTGTCAGATCACTTCCCCTTGGTCCTGGAGTGGAGGCACCAGCCCCCTGGAGCCAGAGTTCCTACGTGGAGACTTAGGGCTGAGACCCTGAGAGACACGGCTTTCCGATAAGACCTTCGGGAGGAGATAATTAGCTATTTTGATCTCAACACAGGGATTGGAAGGTACCCTGTGGGAGGCCTTGAAGGTGGTAATCAGAGGGGCGGCCATATCCAAATCCAAAGGGCACAAGAGAGATATAGAGCGGGACTTGCAGGATATTGAAAAGAGACTGGAGAAATTAATGAAGAAAGAGGGAACCACGCAAGATCGAGAGGACAGGGCGAGCCAGCTGCAACTAGCGGGCAAGGAGTTATGGGACAGGCCCAGCAACCTGAATTATAAGAAATATATTGAACGGCAACACGCTGGTGGGGACAAACCAATAAGACTGCTTGCGTGGCTATATAAAAACGAAGAGCGAAGGACTACAATTAGAGAAATAAGAGGGGAGGGGGGACTGGTCTGCAATACCCAGGAATCGGTGAATGAGAGATTCCTTGAATTTTATAAACACATGTATGCAGACACTGGGGGGGATATGGCAAGCGAAACTCTAGAAGTGCTGGAAGACATAGGATTGCCCCAACTAAGCACAGAGGATAGAGAGAACTTGGAAGCCCCAGTCACGCTGGAAGAATTAGAGGCAGTGGTGACACACCTCCCCACATGCAAAGCCCCTGGCAGGGATGGCCTCCCCTGCGAGTTTTATAAAACATACAGACAGGAGATCCTTCCCCCGCTACTGGCCATGTTAAACGAGGCATATGAGATAGGTAGATTGCCGGCATCCCTGAGAGAGCCGATGATCATACCCCTCCTTAAGCCAGGCAAGCCCAGCTGGGACTGTGGGTTGTACAGACCACTGTCCATGCTGAACCAAGACAGTAAGATCCTAACGACAGTTCTTGCAAATAGATTGAAGCCAATGATAAGTAAACTGATACACCCAGAACAAACAGGATATGTACCGGGCAGGAGTATATCCGATAACCACAGAAGGCTCCACCATATCATAGAGCAGTCAGAGAGTGACTCAGAAGAAATAGCAGTAGTCTCACTGGATGCAGTCAAGGCATTTGACTTGGTCCATTGGCCATGGCTGATGGCAGCCCTTAAGGATTTTGGGATGGGACCTGGGTACTTGCGCTCGGCGAAAACGCTCTATAGCTCCCCCACAGCCAGAGTAAGAACGGGGACGATAATCTCGGATAGTTGGCAATTAAGTAGAGGCACGAGGCAGGGCTGTCCATGGTCACCAATGTTGCATGTTTTAGCACTTGAGCTACTGGCCATATACCTCAGACAACAGTACAGTGAGATAGGGGTGCGCACTAAAGGGGGACTGCACCTAATTTCGCTATATGCAGATGATATGCTTATATAGCTGCGCTACCCGGAGGAGAACCTGCAGTACGTTTTAGAAGTGATGGAACGTTATGCGGCCTTCTCCGGGATAATGGTCAACCCCAATAAGTCGTCCATGTTCCCCTTGGGCAGATACAAAGGCATTCCACTGATAAATCTGCCCACTCTACAGATTGCATGGCAGACTGAATTGTTTAGATACCTGGGGATCAACATTTATCATACGGTAGAGGCCGAGCACAAACACAATACAGAAAAAGCTGTGGAAGCCCTACTGAAGATGGTGGTCCTGCCCAGGCTACTGCATTTCTTCACAAATATTCCATACATGGCGCCCAGGCGCTTCTTCGTTAAATTACACAGCCTGTGCAGAGGTTTCCCATGGCATAACACCAGAAACAGAGTGGCCCTGTGGAAATTACAGAACGCATACAACAGAGGGGGGATACATTTACCGAATTTCGAGGTATATTACCTGGCGACGTAATTACAGTATGTAGCTAGGTGGCTGGCGGAGGATGAGATAGCAGAATCCAGGCTGCTGATGGAGGAGAGCGCCCCATACTTCCTTTGAGAACTAATATGGTTACCCAGATAACAGATGCAAAGCAGGCCGAAGTTGTTAACATTGGGCTGGAAGGTCTGGCACCAAGCATGCCGGATCGTGGGACGCCCGACCCCGTGCTCCCCGCAGGTGCCACTTGTGGCGCTATGCGGAGCAGATGACGAACTAAGAAAAGCTATCCGTAAATATTGGCAGCCAGTGGGGCTGGCTACCCTAGGGGATATCTGGCAAGAGGGGGAGGCGATGGATTTGCAAACAATAATGGACGACACCGGGGTTCAGGCGGGACAGCATATCACATGTAGAAGAATAGTCAAAAGGGTGGGTGAAAACGTGGTCAGAACCAGTACTACTGTAGCAACCGGACATTTTCATTGAAACAATGTATGACATCTCGGAGGGGGGGCATGAAATATCCAGGACATACGAATTAATAATGTCAAGAGTGGGAGTGGAGCCGCTCAAGCTATGCCGGGACTGGGAAGAGGAGGTGGGAGAGCTCATGCAGGATGGGGAATGGGAGAGGGCCCAAAGATACCACAAAAAGGTGTCCAGAAATGCAAGGCTACAACAGATCCAATTATATGTTACTCACAGAGCTTACATGACCCCTCAGATGATAGCAAAATTTGGAAACGCTGAGGTGCCAAAATGCCCCAAGTGCAGGGAAGGGGGAGCAGGGATGATCCATATGTTCTGGGCGTGCCCGGAGATCCAGAAATTTTGGGGGGAGGCTAAACACAGGCTGTTTGAGAAGGGGATTCAATTAGACATTGAATCTATATGGGCATGCATGCTGGGGGGATTCTCCAGACCACGCAATTTGAAACATGTATGCAAGCTTAAAGACTTGGCATACATCCTGGGCAAGAGGAGAATCGCCATGAGTTGGAAAGCAGCTCACAGACCTAGGGTGGAGAGGTGGTGGGAGGATCTCCTTAAGTGGGCAGATGCAGAGACTATGGCATGGTACGAGGCAGCTAGCAAAAGGGAGGGCGAAGAGGTTGACCATTGATGGAATGGAGACAAATGATAGCCTCGCTACACGGGTGCACTCGTAGTGACCCCAGAGACGAGGCTATTCCCGAGAACCAAGAGGAGGATAGCCTCAGGCAACAGGACCCGGAGGTATAAGGGGAGTGCTTGAGTTTGGGTGAGGGTGTGGGGGGAAGACATTATTGAAACAATCATTTAATGCATATTGTGATACATGCGCATCTGCAAATGTCGGGAGTGTACGTTTTTGTTGTATTTGGAAAACCAATTAAACTGTTTAAAAAATATTTTTAAAAAACTTTTATATATGGCTGCTGATATGTCTCATTCGCTCCCTCTGCATCAGGTGCTACTCTTATGCCGACGACACCCCGATCCTGATACGCTTAGACCCTGATCGGACTGAGGTGTCATCGTGCCTCCATAAGTGCCTGACTGCCATTGGTGAGTGGATGAGCCGCAACTGGTTGAAACTGAATGGGGACAAGACGGAGATGTTGGTGGTTGGTGCCCCCCCACCCCCTGATCCTACTCTGGGTTTCCTCATTCTGCCCTTCTTCACTTAGTGTCCTTCCTATTCCTGTATCCAAGGTGAGAAATATGAGAGTTATTCTTTCATCTTCTCTTTCGATGAAAGATCAAGTGTCAGCTGTTTGTAAAGCTGGTCACGTCCACTTATAAATCCTAAAAAGGTCCTCCCTTTGATTCCTGTGACTCTTCATCCGCCTGTGGTGGCTGCCTTAGTGCTGAGCAGACTTGATTAGTGTAATGCTTTGTACTTGGCTCAGCCCAAAGGCACAATCCAGCGATGACAACGTCTTCAGAATCTAGCCGCCCGGGTGGCCACAGGGTCCCCTTTTGAGGCCCACATCGCCCCGGTGCTGCGTATCCTCCACTGGCTTCCTTTAATGCAGCAGATTAGGTTCAAGGCCTTGTGCATTGTTCACAGAGCGCTACACGGCCAGGGGGCTGAGAACCTTCAATGTAAATTTACTTGTTACCTCCCTGCCTGCCATCTCTGCTCTGCGGCCACTGGTCTCTTGGTTGTCCCGAGGTTCCGCAGATCTCGCATTGGAGGATGTGCTTTTCGGTTGGTGCCGCTCAAATGTGGAAAGACCTGCCTGGGACAGTCAAGAATATGTCTAATCACTTACAGTTTAGGAGAATACTCAAAACCATTCTGTTCTAGGCTGTTTTGTTCAACATTATGTGCAGTCTTTCTCCTCTCTAGCGCCAAGATACCTTCAGGTGGACGTTGCGCTAAATAAGCTACACTAACATAACATGTGAGGAAGGCATGGTATCAACAGTAAGATGGACACAAGTGACCACAGTTTAAGGGTGTTTGTTGAACTTCAAAAGGGTTTGAAAAACACCTAGCTAATCCTAAATCTACAGATGGGAGCATGCTATGATCATCAAATAATGCAGTCCTAGTGGTGTCTTGTCAAAATAACAGGGCCTACACTAATATACCTATTGCTAATCCTTACCTCTAAATACAAATAGTGTGGAAAACAATGGTGCGTAAAAGAAAGAAGTGTTCAAGAAATGATCTGTCAGGATATTCAGGCCGTTGGCCTGCCTTCACCATGGGCGTATTTCTAGGGGGGAGGGCGGGGGTGTTTGTCCCCCCCCAACTTTCATGGCACACCATTTTGTCCCCATTCATTTGGCTGGGGCACCTTTTTTTCAGATGTCATGTCCCCCCAACATTTTCAGCAAAGTTACTCCACTGGCCTTCACCATGTTTTCAGCATGGGATAAGGTGTTACACTGGAGCTTAGCACAATCTCATGCTTCTCTAGCACGAGGGTGCAGTTCAAACATTAGCATTAGGGCCTTTTGTGCCCATGTCTCTTTGTCTACCAAAGTCTCTTCTTGCAGAGGGCCTAATGCAACAAACAATACGTTATTTTCCTCTCAGAATTTCACATGTACTCCATTTGCTCAGGTGATTCACTGTTCACCCTGGATGCCCCTCAGACGGGCTCCAATCCTTTTAACACAATGTTCAATCAGACTCCCTCCTCTGGCCTCGGAGCAATTTAATTCACTTTAACACAAACGTGCTTCATCCCAAAAAGCTTTCAATTGATCTCCCTCGTTCAGGCTCGGACCAAACGTTCTCTATTTTATTGATTTGCTTGACAGTATCAACATCGAAGACTTTCGATTGTGCACAGGATTTTACTTGACCCGTCGCAGGACCACTTCGATCAACAGTTCTTTGCCACTCTTTCACCTTTCTCAACTCTTGGTTGGATACCTCACAGAGACCTTTGAATGAGCGTGCACGCTGTACCGGACCATTCTGCCAAGGGTATTGTATCTTGGTTTCAAAGTTCAATCACTCATCTGTTCAGTTTTTACTCGCATTGGTTATCACTTCTTACACTGTTTGCTTCAGCGCTAACTATAGAATGTTGCCGCTTGCAACCTTGGCTTCAACACAGACCGGTCTGGTATCAGTCTTCTCAACTCACTGGCTGTGTTGATTTCACTGACGCTGCTCTGTTGTAGGAGCAAAGGACAGTACCACAGTGGAAAGCGATTCTCCCCTCCTTGATTATCAACGCAGGAGGGCCTCCGACACACAATGCAGGATTCTTCAGCCTGGTTTCCTGGTCTTATGCTTTTTATTCTCGAGGGTTCATGAAAGTAATGGTTCCTTGTCGAAAATGTGAAGGGCACTTCCCCCCTTGCGATCCCCTTCTGTTTTGCCATCTTTCTCCTTGTGTTAAACTGCTATCTTGGAACTGCTGCTCCTCATGTGCTTTCCCCTGCTCAGAGTGTGCTCTTGTGCTCCGCCTTTTATCCGTGTGGGGAAGTGTAATTGAAGTCAGGTGTGTGTGTGTGTGTGTGTGATGGTCAGTAATTGCCTGACCATTGTATAGGGACATTTCAGAGTATCGGGTAATATCCCCATAAATATAGGGAAAGGGCATAGGTGACATTATTTATGGGGATAATTTATGGGGTAAATGGGAGCGGGCGTGTTCCCCGCTCTCGTTAAATTAATATGGGGGTTCCATGGGGTAATGTCGCTTCAAGAAACTGGCGCCATTCTTGTATGACGGCATTTTTGCGGGGGTATTATCACATGGAACCCATTTCAGGTATTCGGCTCGAGGGTTAGTCCATTTTCTCTTATAGCGAGCTGTCCGTGTGAAAGTGTTCATGTTGTGAAGGGGAGGGCTGGGTTCCTAAATATCCCACCTGGTAGGATGGGGTAAAGGTGTTACAGGGAAGGGGATACCACATTGCACCATCTGGTGTCCCAATCCCCGAAGACCCCTCACCCAGGTGATCCTCCTGCACTGGTCCACCCCCAGGAACTGGATCCAAAAGAGATGGCCGTGTGCTGGCCACCTGGATGACACATGCCTGGAGACTAGTGGGTGAGACATCTTCAGGTTCCTCACAGTCCCTAGTGTGCAAAGTTGTCTGATCATTCCATGTTGGTCTTGTCCATAATCTTGCACCCGCAGCAGCAACCTCAGCCCCTATGGCAGATGCTGTCATCCATGCTGTTAGACTCTGGCTTTTCGGCCACGCTTAAATATAAAATTGATAACTTTTTTTCAAATTAGCACAGGTTTGGTGTCCTGGCAGTCCACTGTGTGGGAGGTATTTAAAGCCTGGTTACGGGCTGAATTGTTGTCAGCTACAGCAGGAACCCTTGAGTTGGTTAGGGCTGAATTCAGTGCAGTGGAACAGCAGCTAAGGCAGCTGGAACGAGAAAATGGGTTGATTTAGGATAAAGCATTGCTGGGTGAGATCAAATGGAATATGTCCAAGTTTCAAGAACTCTCTGAAAAAGAAGTTAATTACATGGCATAACTCATGAGGGCTAGGGCGTATAGGGAAGCAGGAAGAGCTGGTAGAATGCTGGCCAAGGCGGTTATAGCGATGGACAGGCTATTGCTGGTATCTGCAGCCCAACTGGGGAGGTGGTTGTCACCAGCACTGGCGTGAACCAGGTTTTTGACGACTACTATGCTGAGCTATATGCCAATGCAGACAAATGTACTGCCATGGCCTTGGTGGAATACTTGTCTGATATAGAACTCCCAGAGCTTTCCCATGAGGGCAGCTTAGCCCTAGGATGTGTGTGAGGTCATAGCAACATTGGCGTTGGGTAAGGCACCTGGGTTGGATGGGATTGGGGTTGAGATATACACAGTTTAAGCTAACGTTGGCACCTACACTGCTAATGGTATGGGAGGAGTCGATGGAAGCTGGGGAGTTGCCACCATCCCTTTGGGAGGCTATCATTACTGTTGCAATTGGCTGGGACAACTATGAAGCAGAGAGGCACCCCTGGGGGCTCAACTTCAACCAATTTAATGAATCTCTCTTTGAGGAGATTGATTGGTCTTACACCCACAAGAAACATATGCCCTATATCTACTTAAAAAATACTTTGAACAAAAGCTTAACAGGTGGGATTGGAGCATGAACTCTAACCACCTGTCTAAGTTGAGTGGATATGAGGCTGTGTCCCATGTTACCTACAGATTCCGAAAACCCCAAGCTTATCTGCTGCTGTGCCTGGCACCAGAGGTGAGGCAGTTTATATTAAGGCTACGGACAAACCAGCTCCCGGTTTTGGCCATCATCAGCCCTTGTTTGAGGGTGCCTCCCGAGTCTAGGTGCTGTCGAATATGTGCCAGTCTGTAGGAATGCTAGAATCAACTAGGCATGTTTTTACCCTTTTTCTCAAATTAAGATCACTATATATGTGCTCATTTGGGAAGTGGGTCCACAACTATGAGGCAACAACTGAGGAGGTTTTTTGGGATACGTGTTTGAACTCTGAATCCCTGGGACTTCAGCTAGCTCTCTTCAGGACATGGTCCCATGTTAAAACTTTGTTACCGGTTTAAAATCTGCATGTAAAATGAAACCATCTAGTGTCCTTTCTGTTAAAACAATTGGCATCTGGCAATATGGAGAGTGATTTAAATATGCACATCCGGGTATGTTGCTCATCCACCTGCACTATCATATCGCCCCACTGTTCTTTTGTTCCATTGCCTGTTTCTATTGTTCCACAGTCTTATTTGTTTTACTTGTTTTATCTGTACTTTTGCATTGCTGTATTATTGTATTCTTGGCCACACTGAGTAGTGGACTGATACAGTGTGATTCAGGAACTAAGATGTTTTGCTTTATGTATTTGTGTAAAATCCTAATTTAGGATTATATCACAATAAAGTATTTATTACTGTTCTATATGTAAGGAAGGCATGGTATCGAGCAGTAGACACAGACACAATAGATACACGTGACAAAACCTTTATTTAATATTTTAGTTGTTGGTAGAATTCGTAACTGGCCCTAACTCTAAAATGGGAGTAATCGCGACCATTAAACAAATAACAAATACGTTTAAGTCAGTCTGGTCAAAATAAAAAGTCCTATACTAAGAAACCCTAACATTGCCCTCCTTGTCAAAATGACAAATGTGTTCAGGGAATACAAAAGGAAAATAGCTTCTCAAAAAGAAATGTCAGAATGGCTTCAGTATCAACTCCCTTCCCCAGTTTCAACCACAAGGGGTCTAGAGAGTCTCTTAAAAAACAAAGAATAGGTGGATGGCACAATTCTATCAGTCTTGCACACTTTGGCGTACTGGTGCAATTCAACAGTTCAATCTTAAGCTTCCATCTTCTGGTAGTTCAATCCCATCCTTAGGCTTTGCCCGCCTTGCCATCAATATTCAGTTCACATTCACTTCTATTTCTCACAGTTCTGCACAGGTTTCCGTCTGCCAGGGTCGAGCCTGTCTCTCCTTCGTGGGGGTTCCCTTCCCCACATTTTATCTAAAGTATCTTTTCACTGTCGTAGCCTTTCAAAACTGCAAGGAATTCACATAGACCTCTGCATGACCACTTCAACCTCTCTTTCAACAATCCTTCAATTCAGAATCTTCTCTTGCATCACTAATGCCTCTTGGTACTTGTAGTTATCATTCTCTTAGCTTGCCTTCTTGGCCTTTTCCAAAGTTCTTATATTTTTATTCAACTTTCTTTATTGCGGTTACTTTCTTTCCTTTGATCTCCACTGTAATATCTTTCAAAACTCATAACCTTTCACAGAGACTTTCAAATGTGCGACTTCACCTCGCAGGACCACTCTGTTACTTTGTATCCTTTCCTTTCAACATTTCTTATATTTTGCTCCCGCTTTGTTTGCTCCCCTCGGCAGCACTTTTCCTTTCTTTTCACTTTTGGGAGACTTTTCCTTTCAACTTTCTTTCAACATTTGCTTCTTCACACACTGGTCTCTTTTTCTCTCTCAAGGACCCCCCGACTGTGATAGACTGTCTCTTTTGTTCCCCTAAACTTCAAGTTCCATAATGCTGTGCTTCAACATTCTACCGGTGCCACTTGCACCTCCTTATCTGTTTACTTTAAACAAAAAGGTGTTTGTTTGCTCTATCTCTTTTACCGTTCCAGCCACCCACACGCTAAGGAGTTTCTTTTGCTTCCTCAAAAACAAGACACTCACCCGTAGCGCAGTGCTTGTGGTTTGTCTTGCCGGGGATTCACGTGTCGAGGTCAAGGTCTCACCTGCTGCCCCTCTGATGCCCCTGGGACCCGTGTCTCAGGGGAACGAACAATGGTTTGGGCATGGCCAGCCAGACACAATTTGCTCCCTCCAAGCTCCTTGGAGGCACAGTTCACTCGCCACGCTGCGACCGTCTCTGCATACTTCTCGTGCTCCATCCTCTCTGGATCTGCTCTGCTTCCGTGGACCATCCAGCATCCCAAACTCGTGTGGATTCTGGTTCCACCTTTTATACTTGGTGGGAGTCAATTGGAGTCAGGTGTGAGTAGTTGCCTAGCCCTCCCTGACTCCATTAGTGGGACATTGCTGTTCTCTAAAGTCGGTTGCCCTTATTTTTCCCATGTTGTCTATAGGGGTAATCTGTAGCACCCCTGGTTGCCTCTTCCCCGTCCCAGTACTTTGGCAGTTGAAGGGAAAACAGGAATTATGGGAGTTTTAGTGTCCCACTAAAAGAGAAGGAAAGTTGAGTAGATTACTGTCAGGAAAGGGGGGGATTCATGTCTCACATTTAGGTACTCCCTCCTCTATCCCAGAGGACCCTCTACCCAGGTAGTACTCCCTCGCTAGTCCTACCCCAGAGTCGGGATCCGAGCAATGACCCTTCCCTGGCCACCTGTGTAGGAGATCCCTGGGGAGTAAGGTTTTTCACATATTGAAGCCTAATAAGCCCCCAGCAGACCTTTCGTCATATAGGCCTTTGTCCTTAATGTCGATGCAAAGATTTTTGCTAAGATACTTTCCTCCAGACTGCTCCCATACATTGCCCACCTTGTGCACCCTTATCAGTCTGGGTTAATACCCAATAGGCCCATGGTGCTTAACCTCAGATGGCTATTTTGCAACCCCTCCCAAATGAATCGGTGTGCCAGGGCAGTGGCTGCCTCCCTGGATGCTGAGAAGACTTTTGATTCTATGTTGTGAAGGTATTTATTGATTGTCCTTCGGCTCTATCAGTTTGGGCATTATTTTATAAATTGTGTGTGTTTGCTTTACGCTGAGTCAGTGGATAAAGTCTGCACAAATAATAATAATAATAATCTGTTGCCGAAGATGTGGTGGGGGAGGGGTACGTGGCAGGGTTGGCCCTTGTTACCCCCCTGCTTTTTGCTCTCACCATTGAGCCCCTGGCGGCGCATGTTAGAATACTGCACAGGCATAGGGGTATTCTCATATCCAGTCCCCCACGGTTATCTTGTTATATGCGATTGATCCTCTCCTTTACATCCGGGATCCAGAGGTCAACTTGGGCTCCATCCTGGATACAGTTCAGGAGTTCACAAGGTATTCGGGCTATAGGATTAACAGATCTAATTCTGAGCTCTTTCTGCTTACAAATGCTACGACTATCCAACTCGATCTGCTGGAGTTTGAATGGGTTCCTGCACACTTTCAATTTTTAGGTATTGTAGTCTCCAGGTCACAGAAATCCCTGTATTCTGACAATCAAGCTGCATACCTATCAAAACATGGGGATAAATTGAAGGTATGGTTCAGGCTCCCCCTCTCACTATATAGTCGACTCTCGCTGCTCAAAATTATTGTGCTTCCCAAAGTTCTCTATTATTTTTGTAATGTTCCCATCGGGCCGGGAGGGAGTTTTTCACTAAGCAAGGCGGTCTGGGCCCTTTATCTTACTAAATACTCCTCCTCCAGGCCACTACGTTCCTCTGGCTCTAACTCGCTGTTTGTAAAGCGTGTTGCTAAACAGAGAGCAGGTGGTCGTTTGCTTTCCTCAGCTGGCTCCTGCCAATGAAACAGTCTCCTCCTTCCTCTGCGCCTTGAGCAGTATCTTCCTAAATTCCAGAAGCTCCTTAAGACTCTCCTCTTTACCTCCTGCTTCCCTTCTTCTCTCCCCTGGTAATCCCACAGCTGCTGTGATTGGTGTCCTGAGCCCTTATGCATCCTCGGGGCCCTGACCTCCCGCACCCAATTAGCCCAGCTCCTGTGTAGCTGCACTTGCACTTACACCCCTTGTGGCTCCAGGCCACGTAGCACTCAACATTCCAAGAACTTCATTTGTGAGTCACTCATGAGCTCAGACTCTACAACACGGACCTCCTGCCTTCTTCCTTGCTGCTCTTGCACAAACTGAATACGCACAAGGCATAGTAGGTGTGTTCTGTCCCCCCCACTGCTCTTATATATTGTGTTTTTAATGTACTTTCATGTATTTCTCCCTCCTACTCCCTCCCTTGCCCTGTGGGCGCTTTGAAACAGTATTTTATTATTGTATAAATGCCTAACAAGTAAAAAATAAAAGAAATAAATAAATAAGCGGAGGTCGCTTGCATTAGAATTTATTTGGGGTGGCTAGGATTAGTTGGGAACAGTTGGTTGAGCCCTACGTGCAGGGGGGACTGGCTGCGCTGGATTCTGAACTCTAATACTTAGTGATGCAGGCGCACTTTGCTCGGTACTGCTACTCCTCTGTGATAGGTTGGTTTGTGTGGCTCTGGAACAGCGTGGGGCAGCTCCCATAAATTTGCAATCAGTGATTTTAAGTGACCGGTATGTGGATTCCTGTTCATTTGATCCTGTGCGCACTAAAGTGAATGCATGGGCTAGACTATATTGCAGGTTGGCACTCACTGTTCCCTACAATAGGTGGGTTCCGCTATGGCACTACCCTGGTCTGCCCCCAGTATACAAGGTGGAAATACGTAGGGCATGGGGGGGTAGAACAACACTTGGTGATTGGTAATTCGGGAAGTGTTTTCCTCCAGCCAACTCCTATCACATGTTCTGAGAATGCCCACCCGTCTGTTTTTTTGCCGTAAGGTGGCAAGCGTTTTGAATTATATTGTGGGGGTCCCGCCAGTTTTGTCTCACTGAAATATTTGTTGGGGGATGTAGGTAAGGAAGCAGTGGTTACTACAAGATACTTTAACCTTGCTTGTATTGTATCCAAAAAAGAGATTCTCTGGCACTGGAAGTCAATGCTAGCTCCGACCTGTGAGGAATGGCTCAAGGACTTGGTTTATACAAATAAGAGGGAGGAGGCATTCACTGCTATTGTAACCCCGGCCTGCCGGCCTAAGGACATTTGGGCTCTGTTCCGTGCATACTTGGCTCATGAATCTGATGGGTAGAAGGAACTGTGTGGGTCAATTATGGTTGCAGACACCCCCTCAGGGAGGGCATAATGTGTAGTAACTTGTCGTTGTTGCTGGTCAATATATTGACCCTACTCATGTCATGTTGCTACTTGTATTTATAACTATCTGAAAACGCCATTCTGTATGTGTTGCTGTTGAAAATAAAGTTTTAAAAAAATAGTTAATGACGTATCGTGAGCGGTCTAATTGTTGTGGGCGAAAGCACCTGAAAGGGACCTTTAAAAGTTTAAATGAGTTTCCGGTGGAGAGAGCCGAAGCGGGAAGAGAGGAGATGAGAAGCTGATGGTGTAGTAGTGGCAGCAGCATGACTACGTGTGGGAGATGCTAGGGAAACAGAGGAAGCGTGGCTGTCCAGAGAATGTGAACCTGGAAGTGGCTCTGAAGAAAACTGCGCCATGTGGGTGATGAGCTCCTGATGCGTGCTGAACCGATCCAGTATAGAAGTTGAACTGGAGATTACACAGAGCTGTCATCGCTACCCTTGAAGGACTGGGCACGCTGCAGCAGTCAGACTGGAGCTGGCAGAAGCGTAGAGGAGACCAAAGAGCTCTGCAACAGCACCTGCAAGTCAGACGCCAAGGCATACCCGTGAGTTGGCCTGCAGCAGGTGACCCCGGGGCGCTCTATAAAAGACAGCTAGATGAATTTGATGATTTTGAATAGCAAACAAATGAAAGAAGGTAAACTGGGTGCAACTCTTCTAACAAGGGATACCAGTTGGGAGAAAATTGTAACCTGCTTGGCCAAAGCCGTGGAAGAATGATACCATGGCAGACTGGGTACAATTCTCCCAACAAGGAATACCAATTAGGGGACAATTGTAACCCACATTGCCAGCAGTCAAGAGGTGGCATAAACAGTAACCAAAGGCTGAAGAAACAAGGTCCTTCTTGTATGTGAGATCAATGGAGAGAGAACTGTAACCTACATTGCCTACAGCCAAAATGCAGTAAAGGAATAATACAGAGACAGCAGGGGAGAAAACTCCCTTTTATGGAATATCAGTTTGGGAAGAACTGTAGCATATCTTTTCAAGAGTCAATTGAAGCAGTTGTGGTTCAAACCCCCGCACTTAGGATTCTGGTTTGGAGAGTGTTAGAACAAGCATTACCACAGAGATCAATTGTAATAGTAGGAGTTTTATCCTGGCAGGCGAGTGAACCAGGAAAGCGACCAATAGTAATTTGTCCTGGCAGACTAGTAGACCAGGAAGAAGGCGATGATTTAAAGTATTGTGGTAGTAGTAAAAAGGTGTGTTGGAAATGATGTGTTAACTCCACCACCTGTTGCATTAAGCTATTGTTGGGGTGGTCAGGAAAGGTCCCCACGATAAAGAGCGGTTCATGTTGTGTGCACCATATTTGTGATTGGGGGTGAGACGAACTGGGTGCCAGGTTGCAATTTCATGTATTCAGTGTAGTTAAATTTGAATGGGATATGTTACTTAAGTGTTACTTTTTGTTTAAGTTGGTACAAATTAGATTTGCATGCACGTAGGAAGATAAAAATGCCAAAACTGCCAAATAAAATATAAAACCTAATCCAGATAAGGTGTGTTACAATGTACTTGGAAACTGAGCGGTAGGGTGTTTTGTAATGCACATGTGAAGAAGGGGCCTGTCTTGAAGAAACCACTGTAAAGGAGAGAGATTTATTCAACATGCATGTGCTGGGGTGTCGGGAAGGATCTCCATGATTTCAAGGGGTTCATGTTGCTCACACCATATTGATGATTGAGAGTGGCGGCGAACTGCGCACGAGGTGCACTTTCATATGTATCGTAGTATAATTAATTATGGCTGGGATATGTTACTTTAGTGTTCCTGTTTGCCTAGAAATTGATACATATTAGCTTGCGTGTGTGTAGAAAGATAAAATATCATACCCACCAAAATGTAAATACATGCATGCACATTAATCCAAATACATGGGGAATTTATGAATCTCAATATAGTGGGCTTTTCACAAATGAATAAAAAACAAAGTAGTCTGGGACTGTTTTGTAAAGTGAACTTTGAAACTGGTTCTGTGTGGTTTTAGAAGCCAGGGGATAGGTGAATATGTAACTTTACAACCTTTGTGGTCAGCACAGCTGCAGGAACTAGCCATGTATTTTTTTGGTCTAACTATCGTAGATAATAGATGCAATTTATTTTATTTATTTATTTATTACATTTGTATAGCGCACAAACAGTCCTTGGGCATCGAGGTGCTGTTACTTGTGGGGCACTTAGTTACAGGGTAGGTATAGCTGGGAAAAGCATTTACATGTTGTACATTGATACATTAGGGTACATAGTTGATATACGAATACATTTTGATGTTTAACAGGTGATGCAGGTGATTAAGTGGTACATCAAGCGAAGAGAGCAGTTTTCATGGCTTTACGGAATGCCATGAGAGATACTTCACCTCAAAGGGTAGGAGGTAGGGCATTCCAGTGTGAGGGTGCAAGGTAGGGGATATGTCCTGATGCCTTGGGGTATGACAGAAGGGGTTTTGTTATTTTGTTTTGTCAGCAGTAAAGCGCGAGGAAAGTCTATTCCCAAGGCTAGCCAGGAGTTTAAATCGTGCGATTAAAATGGCAGTTTTGTAGATTGGAAAGTTTCAATAGAACAGTGACCTGGGGAATGAGATGGTATTACAAACTCAAAGAGAAATTGTTTGCCTAGCATTCCTCATATCGCTTGAAATATTTACACGAACCATGTGCAAATTAAAAGATAAGGCTAAAGAGCTTAGGCAACTTATTGTTAGTAATGAAGTATGTTTCAATACCAATGTTTAACCATGTGCTGATGTCATGACCTACCGCGGACAAATCCTAAGAAGAGGTGTGTTCTGCTTATGATCTGAAGATGACAATTAAGATAAAATTGGCCAATGCAAACTTAGGAATTGGGAAAAGATGGTGTTTCTTTGAAGAGGTTTTTGTCAAGTCGCATGTGGGGGTTGATTTTAATAGAGTATATTTTAACTGTTGCAAAAATGTGTATAAGATGTGAACTGATGTGGTTTGTTGAGACTTAGGTTAGTTTGGTCGTACAACACCATCTAACTTTTCCCCGGGTAATTGTACAATAAAACTTGCTTTATATACAAAGTGTGCACTTGTTCCTCAGGTTTTCGACCCGGTTTGGGCTGAGGTAATTGGGGGTCTGCCCCCACAACTTTGGCGAGCCAGCCAGAAGCCCATGCTTTCCGAGACATTGCGGGTCCTTCTGTCCACACCACTCGGCTGCAGGACATCACTGCAGAAGCCAGTATTCTGTGCACAGTAAAAAAGAGGTCTGCAGATGCCATATTGGTTAAAGGTCTGTCTGCTCCCCAGAGACGTGGTGCCATGGCCTAGCTGTGCAGGACGACTTGACAGAGCACCACATCGGAGCACCTCTGTTTCACACGAGTGCTTGTTTGGGGTGTGGAGCAATAGGGGTAAAAAGGGTTGTATCTTTGATTTACATTTTTGTACAGGTAGATTTTTGGTGTGTGGGTGTGAAATTAGTTGAGGTTGCAGGGATTGGAAAAGTGGATGTTTTGACAGTGATTGAACTGTTATGTGTTGTAAGTCTCTTGTATATGTTTTTTTACCTAGTTTATTATTTTAGAGGAGTGAGGTGGCATCATAGACTTGTAGACCCACCCTTAGCTGCTACTGACAGCCTGTTGCAACCACTCATCCATGGCACAGATAACTATATAAAAGATACCACCCACTTCCTACAGAAACTCAAGGAGACTCAATTCGTTGACGGCAGAGACACCCTCTTCACAATGGATGGGACGTCCCTCCATACCAACATTATACATGAAGCCGGCCTCGAAGCAGTTGAATGGCTGCTACTCGGAGCGGAAAACTGCCAAGGAGACAAATTATTTGTACCAACGTTGCTGAAACTTGTCTTAATGAATAACTTCTTAAAGTTTCAAGGCAGATACTTCTTGCAACTCCCTGGAACCAGTATGGGGGCCGCGATGGCCCCTACATATGCCAACACGTACATGAAACTGAACATTTTCTCTCTTCACCAAGATGGATGCTCCATCTAGCGGTCTTTGTAAGATACATAGATTATATTTTTGGTATCTGGACAGGTCCTCAAGACAAACTGGTGGAGTTCTTCTCCATGATGAACAGGATGCATCCAAGGATTAAGTTTACCACGCAAACAAGCAAATCTATGATTTAATTTTCTGGATGTTGAAATATACAATTAGGGAAACGTCTTGGCGACTAGACTCTTCACTAAATCTACAGACAGAAACAGCCTCTAGCTAGCAACCAGTTTCCATCCACGCCGTACTATGGACAGTGTGCCACTCAGCCAATTCCTCAGATATTGGAGGAATATTTCTGAAAAGGATGAGTATGACCGACAATCAGTATCCTTGCAAAGAAAATTCCAAGCAAGGGGCTATAACCCTACATTGATTGTGAACAGTGGAAGCAATTGATAGAGAAACCCTACTCACACCTGAAACGCAAAAGAGAGACGACTCCATGGTATATGTAACGACCCATCCACTCGGAGCAAAAGGATCAAGAAGATTATACAGAGGAACTGGCCAATGCTCCAAATGGACCCCCAACTCCAACCACTTTTCCAACAACCACCCATCTTCGCCTACAGAAACAGCAGAGCATTACGCAACAGCCTAATCAGGGCAGACGTTCCGATTTCCCCAGACTAGACTGGCCATACATAAGGGAACGCAACCTTGCTACAACTGCCAACATTGCAGCAGTAACATATTGCCAGGTAACACCATTACACATCCCCACTCTGGGAAACCCATTTCACTGAATCACTCATGCACTTGTGACTCTTCTAATGTGGTTTATGCCCTGAAGTGTCCTTGCGGCTTCTATTATGTCAGTATCACCATGAGAAAAGCAAAGACCTGGTAGACTGAGCATAAGTCAAACATACGAACGAAGAATCTCAAATCACCTGTAGCTATGCATTTTATTGAAGTGGGACTGTAACGCTCACCTGATTCCCACGGAGGCGCCGGTCTTGGCAGGATGGTGTCTGTGACTCGAAAAGTGAAATGCAGGACTCGATTGGCTTCCGGGGCTGAGCCTCTTCGCACTGTGTGTCTAACTCGAAGAGTGAGATATCTGCAGGTGAAAGAATATGGGGTTAATGATCTGGGGTTGTCGGGTATCTCTCTCCCTTTCCCTTCCTCGCTTTTCCGTGGAGCCCCAAGGTCAACGTGCTCACCTTAGATAGGTGAATGCTGGACTCTCCATCTGCGTCTGGCGCAGGGTGCCGTTGCCAGTTCCTTCACTGGGTGAAACGTAGGCCTCTTGACATCAGAGGATTGCTAGCGTCGTTAACTGCACGAACGGTGAGTTTCCGGACACCTTTTAAGTCCTTACAGTCTTTAGGTGCGTGGGCACGTTAATGTGGAACAGGGCTCTGTATAATGCTTTTTCTATTTGTCTTGCAGGGCTCTTGAGGTAGAAAATGGTGTGAAGAAAGCCGAAGTTCGAGCCAGAGTCTTGGAATGACGCGCTTGGAAATGCGTAAGTAAATGCCGGTTGCCTGCTTTTCAAAAGCTCTCTAACTGTCTCTTTTCCCTTGCAGTTGTGAGTTCGGGTGTTGAAGAGACGCTGGAAACGCCAGAGTATTTGCAGGCGCCCTATTGTGGCGGGCGCGATGGCGCGTAAGTAAAATACCTGTCTAATGTCTCTTCTTTTGTCTTTCAGGTGCAGGATTGCAGCGTTGAAGAAGACCGGAATTCCCGGAGTGCCGGTAAGTAATTCCACACAGGAATAACTATGCTTTTGTCTTCACAGGCGGAGGAGCAGCATGAAGAGATGGTAGCTGCCGATGGATCAGGCGAGGAAAGCGCTGCGCGTGAAGGTTGCCGTGCTAACCTGTTGTTTCTTGTCTTTGCAGGTGCTACTGAAGGCTGGATACAGGAATGGTAAGCGTTTGTTCTTGCAGGTTCAGGATCGGAAAGAAGAAAACTGGAACAGACACGGTGAGCGTTCTGCTGCAGATGCAGAATAACACGAAGCACGTTTCATCAATCTGGTGTGGTTAAAATAGCCTTGGAATGATGAGGCGTCTTCCTCCACGGCCTCGCCTAGGTAAGAAAAGAGTTCCTGTTCCAGAAGAGTTCCAGTGTTGTATCCAGGGAGTGGAGCTTGCCCCACCCAGGTAAGAAAGTAGTCCCGGCTCACAGAGGATTCCTATGTGGCTGGTAAGTAAGCAGCATGGTCTGCTGCAGGTAAGTCCACCCAAGCATCTTCATACAAATTATGAGCCCGGCGCTTCCAGTGCCGGGACCAGTGACTTTGATCAGCCTGGTGCCACCGGCGCCAGGACAAGTTCCAAAAGGTCCCAGTGGGGACCAGCTGGTGCCTAGGATGAAGGTTAGGGGCCTGCTTCCAAGGACGTTGGGCTGGTCCTAGCTCCTTGGAAGCAGTGATCATGACAGCACCCCCCCTCAAGGCCCCTCCTAAGCGTGTCTTCTCCGGGGGTTTTGGCTTGTCGGGGTGATTCAGATGGAATTTCTTGACCAGACGAGGTGCGTGGACTTGTTCTGAGGGTTCCCAAGACCTTTCCTGGGGGCCGTATCCTTTCCAATCAACCAGGTAATATAATTTAGATTTGGAGATTTTGGAGTCTAAGATGTTCTTTACTTCGAACTCAAGTTCTCCATCCACTAGAACAGGTTCTGGGAGTTCGGTCAATCGGGTTTCTGGTTGTACTGGTTTTAGTAAGGAGACATGGAATACTGGATGTATTTTCATATGCGAAGGCAATTCCAATTTGACAGCCACCGGATTAATTATGGCAGAGATGAGAAAGGGTCCTAAGTATCTCGGGATGAAGGTGCGGGGTCCTTTTAGAGGCAGGTGCTTAGTGAATAACCAGACCTGATCTCCCACTGCGTAGTGAGGGGCCTCTTTACAGTGTTGATCCGCTTCTTTCTTGTATAGAGCTTTAGCTCCTTGCAGATGGGCAGTGGCTTCTTTAAAAGTACAAGTGATCACTGAGTGCAAGTGATCCACAGCAGGTGTTTCGAATTCTTGGGGAGGATCCAGGTTAGAGGTCCTAGGATGGTTTCCGTATAATAGGAAGAAGGGAGTCTTCCCGGTTCCAGAATGGGTCGAATTGTTATAAGCGTATTCAGCGATCCAAAGGATATCCTTCCAAGAGTTTTCAGTTTGTTGGAGCATGCAACGTAAATATTGCTCCAGAGTTTAATTTGTCCTCTCGGTTTGTCCGTCAGTTTGGGGATGGTGACTGGTTGAAAGTCTCACATCAATTTGGACTAAGCGACAGCAACTTCGCCAAAAGTGGGAGATGAATTGACTTCCCCTATCGGAGACCAAAACTGAGGGAAAACCGTGTAACCGAACGATGTTTTCTAAGAATTCTCGGGCTAATACTGAAGCTGAAGGTAGGCCCTTCAGGGGAATGAAGTGAGCCATCTTGGAGAATAGATCCACGACTACTAAAATGGTATCATACCCTGAGCATGGAGGTAAGTCCGTGATGAAATCCATGGACAGGGTATGCCATGGACAGGGAGGGATGTCCAGTGGGTGTAAGAGGCCGGCTGGTTTCTCCTTCTGACTTTTATTCTGAGCACACACACCGCAGGAGATTACAAAGTCTCTAATATCCTTCTTCCATGATGGCCACCAGAAATGTCTTTTGACCTTTTCCATGGTTTTGGTAATGCCAGGGTGACCCTCCATTAATGAGTCGTGATAACAGGAGATGACCTGTTTTTGTATTTTCTCACAGGGCAACTACAATCGTCCTCGGAAATATGGTAGGTCTTGGTCCACTGAGAAATCCTTCCCCTTGAATTGCCAGTCCTGTAATTCTGCCGGAGTTAGGAGTGATTTGACTGTAGTCTCGATGTCTTCAAAGGATTGAGCGCTGACCAAGCCCAAAATCCTTTGTTCTGGGATTATGGGTATTGGTTCAGGATTGGTCAAGTGTTCATCTATTCCCATCCGGGAGAGGGCATCTGCTTTTCCGTTTTTACTGCCTGGTCGATAAGTAATTATAAAGTCAAACTCAGCCAAAAACAGAGCCCAGCGGAGCTGCCTGGAAGACTGAGCTTTGGCCGTCTTCAGATATTGTAAGTTGCGGTGATCTGTCATTACGGTGACTGTGTGTCTGGCTCCCAAAAGATAATGCCGCCAGGCTTTAAAGGCTGATCTGATAGCTAAAAGTTCCTTGTCTGTAATTGAATAGTTGATCTCGGGAGCCGAGAATTTGCGGGACCAAAAGGCTACAGGATGTAATTGGTGTGTGACCGGATCTCTTTGTGATAAAACTGCCCCCATAGCAAGACTAGAAGCATCTGTTTCTACGATGTAGGGGAGTTCTGGGCGAGGGTGTTTTAGAACAGGTGCAGGGATGAATTTAGCTTTTAAGTCCTGAAAAGCTTGTTCCGCCTCGGTAGACCACTCAAAACGTTTGTTTTTCTTTAATAGAGCGGTGATGGGCTGGACTATTCGAGAGAATTCAGGAATGAACCTGCGGTAAAAGTTAGCGAAGCCTAACATGCTTTGAACTCCTTTTACAGGGGTTGGTGAAGGCCACTTGATGATTGCATCGACTTTCTTTGAATCCATATGGACTCCGTTTGGTGACAATATGAATCCCAGGAACTCAACTTCAGTTACGTTGAAAACGCATTTTTCAAGCTTAGCAAAAAGGTTATGTTGACGTAATCTCTCGAGGACCTCTTTAACGTGTTTCTGATGTTCCTCTTCAGATGATGAATAGACGAGGATGTCATCAATGTAGACAACAACACACACATCTATGAGTTCTCTAAGGACATCATTCATAAAATACTGGAAGGCGGCAGAAGCGTGCATAGTCCAAAGGGCATAACTTGATATTCAAACAGCCCATACTTGGTGCGGAAGGCCGTCTTCCATTCATCGCCCTCTTTTATTCGTACCAAGTGGTAGGCTCCTCTGAGATCCAACTTTTTATATATACATGCGTCTTTGACTTGGTCCAGGAGTTCAGGGATCAAAGGTAACGGGTATCTGTTTTTAACAGTGATTTGATTCAGGGTGCGGTAATCTATACAAGTCCTAAGGTCTCCTTCCTTTTTCGGAACGAAGAACAAAGCCGAGGAAGCTGGAGATTTTGAAGGACGGATAAATCCGTTAGCTAGGTATTGGTCCAGATATTGTCTGAGGTGAAGATTCTCTGGCTCGGTGAGGGCATAAATCCTACTGCAAGGAGGAGTTGTTCCGGGTATCAGATCTATTTGACAGTCGTAAGACCTATGAGGAGGCAGGGTGTTAGCTTGGTCCTTCCGAAAGACGTCTTGGAATTTCTGGTATTCGGGAGGTAGTTTGGGAACCTCAGAAGAGATTGCCGCCATTGAAACATCAGGCCGAGGATAACAAGTGGAGATACATTCTGGAAACTGAACCGTCTTTGCTCGCCAATCGATCTGAGGATTGTGCTTCTCTAACCAAGGAATTCCCAGAATTATCTGGAACTGAGGGGCCTTGATCACATCGAACACGATTTTCTCCCGGTGTCCCTCTTGGCTCACTAACGTCACTTCTTGGGTGGCGTGAGTTACTGGTCGGGAGGCTATCTCCGTGCCATCCACTGTAGTAATGACGTCTTTTACTGCCTTAGGGACAAGAGGTAGATTCATCCTTGATACCATTTCACGGTCCACATAATTACCGATTGCTCCGCTGTCGATGTAAGCTTCAATTGCATGCAAACGATCCGGACGTTCAGGGCTAATGAGGACCATAGGCACCACGAAATGCGAGGTCATGGAACAGATTTTAACGCTCGGCAAGAGGACCTCTACACTTGTCGGGCTAGGTCGTTTCCCTGCTCAGAATTTGTGGTACAGGTATCTGCGGCTCCTACAGCCTTCTTTGCTGGTTTCACTGGACAGTCTCGAAGAAAGTGCCCCGAGTTTCCGCAATAGAGGCATAATCGCAGCTGTCTTCTCCTTTCTCGCTCTTTTTGGGTTAAAGGTCCTTTCATGCCCCCTATTTGCATGGGTTCCACGGTGTCAGCTCCCCTAGTAGAGGTCTGTGGTTTAGAAAACACTTGGGTATCAAATTTGGAACGATCAGCCTTTCTGTTCTGTAATCTGTGGTCCAATTGAACAACTAAGTCAATATAGTCTGAGCATTCTTGTGGAGGATTCACAACTTGAGCTAACACATCCTTGAGCTCTCCACGCAGGCCTCTTTAGAAAAGCGTTATTCTTTTATCCTCAGGCCATTGAGTTTCCACTATAAGTCTGTTGAATGAGGCAATGTAAGTCAAGAGGTCTTGATTACCCTGTCGTAACGAAAGGAGTTCATTGTCCAAGGCCAGCCTTTGTGCATGTCTTGCGAACAGTTTCTCCATGCTGGACTGGAAGGCCTGGAAATCATGAAGAACCGGATCATCCTGAGTGACTAAAGGGATCGACCAATCTGCGGCACTGCCACCGAGATAAGAAAGCACAAAAGCCACCTTGGCCTGATCTGTTGGGAAGGCAGCTGGTCTACATAAGAAGTGTAGGCGGCACTGGTTAATGAACACTGCAAATCTCTTTGGGTCACCAGAAAAGCGTTCGGGCGGAGCCAAGGGCACATTACCGGGTAGATTGATTTGCACTGGATTTGAGGAAGATGCTGAAGGATAATTTCCTCCTGGAGCGGGCAAAGGTGTTTGTCCTGCCTGCGTTTGTAGCAATTGCCTAGCGAGGTCCTCTGTTCGCTCCTTGGATATTATCAGCTCTCTTCTTAGAGCGTTTGTTTCCTGACGAGCTGCATGTACTTCTGCTCTTAGTTCCCCAAGCAACTGGGCCAATTGATCAGTATCCGAGGTTTCCATTGTGCCTGGGTAGGAGTTTTGTGGTGGGCTTTGCGTTCTGTAACGCTCACCTGATTCCCACGGAGGCGCCGGTCTTGGCAGGATGGTGTCTGTGACTCGAAAAGTGAAATGCAGGACTCGATTGGCTTCCGGGGCTGAGCCTCTTCGCACTGTGTGTCTAACTCGAAGAGTGAGATATCTGCAGGTGAAAGAATATGGGGTTAATGATCTGGGGTTGTCGTGTATCTCTCTCCCTTTCCCTTCCTCGCTTTTCCGTGGAGCCCCAAGGTCAACGTGCTCACCTTAGATAGGTGAATGCTGGACTCTCCATCTGCGTCTGGTGCAGGGTGCCGTTGCCAGTTCCTTCACTGGGTGAAACGTAGGCCTCTTGACATCAAAAGATTACTACTGTCGTTAACTGCACGAACGGTGAGTTTCCGGACACCTTTTAAGCCCTTACAGTCTTTAGGTGCGTGGGCACGTTAATGTGGAACAGGGCTCTGTATAATGCTTTTTCTATTTGTCTTGCAGGGCTCTTGAGGTAGAAGATGGTGTGAAGAAAGCCGAAGTTCGAGCCAGAGTCTTGGAATGACGCGCTTGGAAATGCGTAAGTAAATGCCGGTTGCCTGCTTTTCAAAAGCTCTCTAACTGTCTCTTTTCCCTTGCAGTTGTGAGTTCGGGTGTTGAAGAGACGCTGGAAACGCCAGAGTATTTGCAGGCGCCCTATTGTGGCGGGCGCGATGGCGCGTAAGTAAAATACCTGTCTAATGTCTCTTCTTTTGTCTTTCAGGTGCAGGATTGCAGCGTTGAAGAAAACCGGAATTCCCGGAGTGCCGGTAAGTAATTCCACACAGGAATAACTATGCTTTTGTCTTCACAGGCGGAGGAGCAGCGTGAAGAGATGGTCGCTGCCGATGGATCAGGTGAGGAAAGCGCTGCGCGTGAAGGTTGCCGTGCTAACCTGTTGTTTCTTGTCTTTGCAGGTGCTACTGAAGGCTGGATACAGGAATGGTAAGCGTTTGTTCTTGCAGGTTCAGGATCGGAAAGAAGAAAACTGGAACAGACACGGTGAGCGTTCTGCTGCAGATGCAGAATAACGCGAAGCACGTTTCATCAATCGGGTGTGGTTTAAATAGCCTTGGAGTGATGGGGCGTCTTCCTCCATGGCCTCGCATAGGTAAGAAAAGAGTTCCTGTTCCAGAAGAGTTCCAGTGTTGTATCCAGGGAGTGGAGCTTGCCCCACCCAGGTAAGAAAGTAGTCCCGGCTCACAGAGGATTCCTATGTGGCTGGTAAGTAAGCAGCATGGTCTGCTGCAGGTAAGTCCACCCAAGCATCTTCATACAAATTATGAGCCCGGCGCTTCCAGTGCCGGGACCAGTGACTTTGATGAGCCTGGTGCCACCGGCACCAGGACAAGGTCCAAAAGGTCCCAGTGGGGACCGGCTGGTGCCTAGGATGAAGGTTAGGGGCCTGCTTCCAAGGACGTTGGGCTGGTCATAGCTCCTTGGAAGCAGTGATCTTGACAGAGACACTCTGTTGCACACCTTAAATGTATCATCCTAGATCATATCAGAGTGGGTGAAAGAGGGGGAGATATCCATAAGAGACTATTGCAAAGAGAGATTCTATGGATCAATTTATTGAACTGCCTAGGGGTATGAATTGTGACTTTGCACTCATGTGTTTTGTCTGAAGATTTTCCTGAAGTCATCTGATTAACTTGACATGGTTAACCTGATTAGATTGTAAGTAGGTGATCCTATGAGTGTCTACATCAAGTCCGACAACGCCACTATAAACTGTGAGCAGGGCGTCACCCGAGAGTTGTGATACCCGAATATCTGGTTGAGAAATGATACTCACCTCTTGTATTACAGAGACTGTATTTTAGATCTACAGATTGTTATTACTGTAATCTGACATGGAGACAACTTCCCTGAAGGATTGTATGACTAATTTGCCTTTAGAGACCCTGTACTTTCCCCGGTGTTCCTCTTCAACCACCTCACTGGCATGACCACATACCTTTCCACTTCACTAGACCGAGCAGCTTGGCCACCAGAGCCAGTACTTACTCAGCACAGACATGGGGCACCCCACAGATTTTTTTCTGTGACACTGCCGCATTTCCTGTGTGAATCAAACTATTATATGAGGTGCCAATAGGTACATATGAGAGAGACATATGCCCAAGGATATATTACACTGGGAACACTGTTCCCCTTTACTTTGAGGATTTTAGTATTAAAAAAATCTAGAATGGCAACAGGGCACGTATCAGTGAATTAGATGACTTTTCACTCCTGAGCTAATACTATTATTATTATTTTTATTGTCTTTACTCTTCACCACTTTATGATTCCTTTTTCCATCACAAGCTTATCCGGCATATTGTTTAGATTAGACATTTCAAATTAGCGAACAGAACAGGCCAAATAACACTGCCCCTGTGTTTAGCCCAATCCAAGATGGCAACTGATGGCACCGGCACGCGTGCGCGCCGCTTCCATGCGAACCATAAACACAGTGAGAGCCCGAGCCGCGCATCATGTAGACGGCTGCACTGTGTGAAACCAAGTAAGTACCCAAGAGACACTTATACATATTGATCTCCTGGATGCGCTACATGAGCATTTTGATCGTTGTAGTCCGATGATCACATGTAAGCATAATGTGAAAAAAGCACTTGTATTCACATCCAGACCGCCGATATGTTCACGGACGTGCGGCATCTGGGGACTGAAACCGTCATGCTAGATATCAATTAAGTGCCAGATAAAATATATCACGCTTATTCGCACAGACTTAGTAAATTCTACATGGATCTCCATAGGTAGTGCTGCTTTACGATCATATAAGAGTATAACTTTAAAACAACTCGGGCATTCAAATTCAGACCCTGACCCGCTTACGGATGTGTGGCATCTGGGATAGAAACTGCCGTGCTGAATACATTTCAAGTGATAGATAAGAAATATATTGTGCTTATTCGCACAGGTGCACAAGACATTATCGGTACCACTTAGTAGATTCCGTTTACTGATTGAGTTGGCTTACCTCCTCCTGCATTTCTCTTGTTCCCACCAGTCCATACAGTTGGACAGCGTCAGCTCTACATCCCCTCGACTCAGCCTTACGAGCAGTCAGCCATGCAGGGTAAGTTATACATTCTCTTACCTCAGCACTTACTACTGGCTCATTATAACGTAATTTAGGTTTATTCCATAGAGTGACACTATCTATCTATTACACAGGTAGGATCCCTGAACTACTCCATTCCTAGTGACACAAGGTCAGTATACTCTTATCTAACCCAGGTTTATATACCTGTAGATCCCTATACAGGGGAACAGTTGTACTAAAATAGTGTATCTCCTATCCTTTAGGCGAGAACTTTTGAAAATTGTAATAAACCGAACACTCCCAGCCCTGAAGATGGATTAAGTGGAATCCGAAACGCGTCGTCATGAATCATTTTGAGAGGAGTGTATTGGAGCGTGTATTCCGGAACTTTCTGGAATTATCTTGATGATTGTAAAATGTTGTATTACTATTGATTTGAATTGATTTATCTTCAGCTGTATGTTGAAAAGTTTTACCTCTCTGTTTTGGATACTAGCCACCAACTACAGACGATTATATTTGACAAATACCAATTCGAATATATTCTTTCATGTAATCTTTTTTCATTACCTATGTATTTAACAAGAACGTCTATTACGCATGGACATGCCCTTTGCTATTGATGTTTTTATACTTTTGATTCTTATGTTATTCATGTTTGCTAATTAGGAAACGAAACAGACATTGTGAAACAATTATCTTTGTGGTCAAGGGAAGGAGGCCTCCCGTTTAGGAGATTCTCTAACCCCCTAGACCTTTAATTACCGTGGGACATTTAGTCCCCCAAGGAGTTCAACATAGGGTTACCGGGTGGCAACAACCGGTCTTGTTTTTGTGCAGTTCTCTCTAGAGTCATGACTTACCGTCTTGCACCTGAAATAACTTTACAACTGAATACTAATTCCGAAATACCTTCTGACCATTGAAATTCAAGTGTTAACATTTCTTTAAAATGTCTTCACATTGTTGTGCCTCCCGCAACACTTTCCTTTGTTATCATACCCCACACACCCAGTGCGAGGCTTGTCCTGATACCCTTTAGTTTGGTTGGCTGGAGCCTTCACCTGAAGGTGGGGTGGTATTTTAGGGTAAGTCCAAAAGCAGATACCTTTCTGAAGTAGGCCAAGACATGCTCTTGTATTAGCTGTGCGGGCGGAGGCCTTACCTCGATTTTCTTGGTTAGTCGAAGTAGTGAAGGGGAAACTTCTGTCCTCAGAGAAAGACAGTTTTGTAGTAGAAAAGGCTGTACTAGTAAAATAAGAGAGAATCAAGACCAGTGGTGCTGTAGTGGAAAGCATTGCGCGCCTCCTCTGCTCGAGTGGTGGGGATATCACGGAAATATTGGCCAGCAAGTGTTTTCGATAAGATGCTGTCTTTTGTGTAAGAGCGATAAGAAGAATTGAAGCAAGTAGCTGAGTGAGGTAATTTCAGTTTAAACAAGTACGGTGAGTGATTGTAGGGAGCAACTAAGAAACTGGTTAGGGTTAAGAAAGGGGTTCTTTGGGGGAACAATTTTTGTGATGCAGGTTCAGCTCGACATTTTGACTTTGAAAATATTTTTTGATAACTTGGGGAGGAGTATGGAAACTCCATTGAATCATTTGTGCCAGGTCTTGCCCGGCTGAAAATTCTAAAATACCACAGGGAGTGGTTGCAGGAAAGTAATGATCAATTCTTGGCCTATTGAGGGAACCTATGATACAGGGATATTGGAGAACCTCCATACCTTTTTAACTACAAAGCACAAGGGCTCAAAGTTAGAGAAGCGGTTAAACATCTTGCAATTATGGAGGATGTATGAAAAAGGCACAGAGGGCCATGAGGTTGAAATTGTGCGGGGAGGGCTGAAAAAGGAGGGTGCAGGAATTCCTTCTGCATCGCCCCCATATGGGTGCTATCTTTTATCGCCCACAGAGGGGTACACCTACCCTGAGTTCATACCACCATTTTCCCCAGCGGCTACTCCAGTGGTTGCAAGACGGACACAGGAAACGCCTCCATCAGTTACGATTTCTAAGAACTAGGATTTTGATGAAAGTGGAATGGTTACTCTTTAATGGGTAGGGCTGCAGAGAGGTTGAAAGCCGAAAGCGGGAAGGGGATAACTCCCCCGACTGCTAGGTTAGCAGATCGATTAAGGGTGGAGGAGTTAGAAAGAGTGAGGCTGGTAGTGAGGAGGAGCGGAGGAAGGATTGAAAATGAGAGAAAGAAGAGGTCAGGCTTTTTGTCTCTAGGATAGACTGCGAAGAGTGGTAGAGGTGCAAGAACAGGAAAAAATGAAGGAAGCGCTAAGGCTAGCAGAGGAAGAGGTAGTACTGCTACAGCAGCAAAGGGATGAAGAGCGGGAGGAAGTGAGAAGACCGGTGAGGGATGTAGAAGAAGGAAGGTGGCGACATGGGCAGGTTCTTCTTAGGTTGGACAATTCGGTTATCAGAATGGTTGAGGTGCATATGGAGAACAGGGATGCTGCCACTGGTAAAGGGACTGAGCAGGGAGGACGGTAGACGGCACCCTATGGTAGTGCTGATTATGCTTCTGTGCCTGTAGAAGGGCCAAGGGATGTGGTGGCCAGAGTAGAAGATGAAGAGGGAAGGGAATTAGAAGTAGAGCAGGGAGTAGTCGCCATATCTCCCGCTCCAGTAGCAGCGATAGAAAGCACACCATGGAGCCATAGGACATGCCACGGTACTCGCATGACTGAAGCAAGTAGTAGGGGAGAGATGGGGAAGCCCCAGATAAAACAGGTGTAACTCAGTTTCTGTTGTACCAGAAGGGTCTGGAAAGGGTGTATTATGTCCTGTGGTCACACATGGACCGGACTAACTTGATGAAGACACTCCCTTCCCTCACTGCAGGGGCAGGGAAGTGAATTTATGCATTGGAGAAACACACTGCAGGTGTCATGTTCAAAATCTTATCTGCAGGCATGCCTACAAACATATTATAGGAAAATAAAAGACTGGGTTTATAATCTGGTTTATAGTTGTTTTACTCACCCTGCTCAGTCTAGCTCTTAACACAAAATCTCATAGATTTGCCTTATAAGTTAATGGCTTCACTGCTCAGTGGTATAATGGATGCATTACTGTCATGCCACTTACCTTGCTGGGGCAGTGCCATCTGGCTCCATCACGACGTCTATACCCCCATTGGCATTCCCCACAGGTCTGCTCTGTGTGGGCTCTGCTGCCAATGGGCGCAGCAATTTCTCCAGGCCACACATAGGCGTGGGCGACCGTGTCGGGCGTTCCAAGCATGCACAGTGTTCCATGCACTACAGCTTGCTGTTCAAGCCTCGATTTTTCCCTCAGCCCCATAGCTGTCCTCTGCTTTTGCTAGTTCCCTGCATCTTGATGTGGTTTGATCCTGAACCGTTCTCTGCTCTCGATATCTCCCTCTCTTGCCTTCCTGGCTGTTCTTGCTTTGGCCTCCTGCCCTGGCCATCTCCTCTTGTTCTCTTTAGTCTGCCTTCCCTTCTTCTCTGACCCTGTGCCTGATTGGTTCCCTGCCAATATCTTGCTCGGTGCCTCCTCCAGCTGGTTCTTTCTGCTGTGCTTCTCAGACATCTTCACCTGCAGCATTTTCCTGTTTTAACTGCCTAAATACATTGTGGACGACTGTGTTCCTGTTTGGCCTTCCCGGTCACTTCCACTGTCCCTGCATCACAGATATCAGGGAAGTGCCATCCTGTGGCATGGGTAGCTGACTCAGGGCTACCCAGTTGCTATACTTGCGTGCTCCCGTCTTCGGCAGCCTGGCTTCATCTTCACAACAACTAACAGGAAGAACCGGTACCTAGCGCCAACGATACACACTGCTTAATCAGTACCTTCTCCTGTAACTAGGGATCCTTTTTCTACAATTCACTGTTAACAGTTAAGCAAGATAAAGGAAATGCTTGTGCCTGTAATCACATAACACATAATTCTACTTAAAAGCTTCAGTAGCTTGGCATAGAAAAGCAACAAAAGGTGCAGTTTTCTATTCAGTTACTTGGGGTCTCTGGTCTGTCCTTCAATGCAAAGACACTGCATGTTTCATTCACTGTACAGTTGAAAAATATGACTTGATTTGAAAGTGGTCAATTTGTTCATCATCCAAGAAATGTGATGCTGTGCCTCATTACTCCCTCCCACCCCCCTTATGTTGACCTCCAAAACTAGTTCACAGAGCTCAGTAAACAGTGGGAAGTGATGGGGTTCTTCTGCTCACTGTGAGAAACCTGAAGGTGTCTCACTCACTAGTCCCCGGGGATCTGTCATCCAGGTGGCCAGGACATGGCCATCGCTATTGGATTCAGTTCCTGGGGGTGGGAAAGTGCGGGAGGATCAACTGGATGAGGGATCTTCGGGGAGTGGAAGTGGGACAATGAAGGGTGAGACACGGTAGCCCCTTCCTCATGACACCTATTCCCTGTCCTGCCAATAGGATATTTAGAAACTCTATCCCCCTTTTCTTCAAGAACACTTTCTCACACCGTGAGCGACAACGGACTAATACCAGAGCCGTTTACCTGACATGTCCCCACACAAGGGTCAGGCAATTTCCGACAACTACACACACCGGACTACCCTTTCCTTTCCCCGTCCCCATAGGGATAAATTCCTGACTTATCATTCTGTGAACACTTCTTTCTTTTCTTGTGAACATTATCCCCACACTCTTTTGTAACATAGCGGTAAGAATTGGCAATATGTTTTCTTAGTATAGACCCCTCCACTAGGACTGTTATTATTATTTGATGGATTATTTGTTGCTCGTAGCCTGCTCCCATCATAGACTTTTTTTTCTTTTTTTAATAATTTTACACAACAAACCACAAAATAAAAAAACAAACCGTGAACAGCAATTCTACATTCCATGCCTCATGTTCAATATCGTGATGTTTCCACCGGCCCCCGTTACCTCCCCTCCCCCTATCCTGAGCCTACCCCCACATCACCACCTTCCATCACCCTTTATGAGGGCACCTTCCCTCCCTCTCCCCCAGAAGACCCATCGTCCTCTGGGAATGTCTGGTCAGACCCAGACAGTGTGGCTACTAGTTCCCTCCAGGCTATTAATGTCTCCACTTCTTCATCTCCACCTCTATTTATTGCTTCGCTCCACATCACTGTTTCTGCATCTGCCCATTTCCAAAGATCTTGCCACAAGGCTTCTACTTTGGGTCTATTGCTTGCTTTCCAGCTCATAGCAATTCTGCGCTTAGCAAGTATGTAAGTCAAGTCTTTAAGTTTGCTTATGTGTTTCATTCTATGCGGCCTAGGGAACCCCCCTACCATGCACAACCACGTAGATTCCACATCCAGACATATCTCTTTCCCTGCCAAGAGGTGGGCTACCTCCCTCAAGAATCTCCTTATTTCCGGGCATGCCTAGAACATATGCACCATTCCTGCATTCTCCTCCCCACATTTAGGACATGTTTGTATGCCTGCATTCTTAAACTTGGCTATTTTCTGAGGAGTCATATACGCTCTATGGGTAACATATAACTGGATTTGTTGCAACCTCACGTTCCTGGCCACTTTTTTGTGGTATCCCTGTACCCTCACCCACAGCCCGTCATCTATAGGTTCTCCAGCTTCCTCTTCCCAATCCTGTCTCAACTGGATCACCTCCTTCCCCACCCTTGACATCAGTAGTTTGTAAATTCGGGAGACCTCGTGGCCTCCGTCTGACACATCATAAAATGTTTCTATGGCCGTGTCGGGCTGACTCTCCAGCACTATTTCTGACCTAGTGTCTTTTATCTTCCGCACCAACCTAGTATAAGTATTGTACTGTCCTCGGTGTAAACCAGTGTCTTCCACAAGTGTGTCAAACTCCACCGCCTTCCCATCCTGCCACACATCCCCCAGCGTTGCTATGCCAATCGATTCCCAATGCTTCCGGACTATCTTCCTCAATTGTTCATCCACTCCATTCAGTGCCACTAGCGGCATCTGTGGCGAACACAGGAACGGGTTCTCCATGACCCGGCAAGCCCATCGCCATATATTGCATCCCAAATCTAGCATTCTTGTCCCTCCGTCACGTTGTGATATTGGCAACCATATCCATTCTTTCAGGAAAAACGGGACACATTCAGCCTTCAACAATGTGGACTCCGATGTGGAGTCTTACGATAACCACCTCACCGCATATTGTAGTTGGCTGGCCAGATATTACATCTCAAAGTTGGGCAATTGAATGCCCTCTTGATCATACGTGTTTTGCAATTTCCATTGTGCTATTCTGTTTCTAGAATTGTGCCATATGAACCCCCTACATATACCCTGGATTTTAACAAAGAATCGCTTGTATGGTATGTTCACAAAATAGTGCAGCAGCCTGGGCAGCATCACCATTTTTCAGAGAACCACTCTCCCCATCATGGTCAAAGGGAGCCTAGCCCAGAACCTCATGCTGTTTTCAATGTTAGCCACCGCCTTCTCTGTGTTTTGTTTGTGTTTGACCTCAACACTGTGGTGTACATCAATCCCCAGGTATCTAAAGGTCCCGGTCTCCCATTGTATTTGTAATACCGGCAGTTCTTCTCGTGGTATCCCTTTATACCTACCCAGGGGAAATAGACTCCGGCAGCCTCCCCCTATCTAGCGCCTAATTTAACATTGCTAGTAATGGGGGGGGAGCAACTCTGCTTTGTACGTTTTGTAGAACTTGCTAGGGAGTCCATCTGCCCCTGGAGCTTTAGAAGTAGGTAAGAGCTTGATCACTGCTTCCAATTTCTCCAATGTAATTGGGACCTCCAAGTTCTCCCTCTCCGCTGCCTCCAGTTTGGGAAGGCCGATGTCCTTCAATGTCTCCATCACATCCATCTCCTCTCCCTCTTCGACATCCATATACAATTGCTGGTGGAACTCTAAAAAGCCTTTGTTCACTCCTGGGTATCTAATCCTGGGTATCTCATCCCCCGCACCACTCTAATTGCCTGTCTGGGTGTCTCACTCTTATAAAACCAAGCTAACAACCTGCCCGGTTTATCTCCCTCTGCATGCTGCCTTTCAACGTATTTTCTATAGTTCAGGTTGCACAATCTCTCCCAGTACTCCCTGCAATCCTGTTGTAATTGTCATGTAATTCCAGCCTCCTCTGGGGAACACCCACCCTTGCGCATTATTGTCTCTAATTTCTTTTCTGCTTCCTGTGTTATTTCGCTTTGTAGGCCTTTGGATTTAGATATTGCCGCCCCCCCTTACCACCACCTTAAATGCCTCCCATATGTGCCAGCCAATTCTACACTCCCGGTTTTGTGTTCAAAGTATTCCTTTATTTCCTTCTTCAGGTCCTCCCTAAACACTGTCTTTCAAAGCTTTGGCCCGAAGTCTCCATGTCGGGATCCGTGCTCTGGGCGGCGAGTACTGCCATGCTATAATCAAGGGCGAGTCGTCTGTGAGGACTCTCACTTTACATTCCGACTGCAGTAGTTCCCCTGTCAATTCCGGTGCAGCAAATATGTAGTCTAACTGCGTGTGCAGGTTTTGTGGGGCCGAGTAATGAGAATATTGCCTTTCCTGTGGGTGGTGCATCCTCCACACGTCCACTAGTCGAAAATCACTCAAGAGGGTCTTCAGAGCTTTAGCTACCGGGGTGGGCTTCTCCATCTTCTCATCTGATCTGTCAACCCTGGGGTCTAGCGTGCAATTAAAGTCCCCTCCCCATATATCTGCCACCCCCATATATGGGCTGATCCTGCTGTATAGAGTTCTAAAATAGCATCTTGGTTTGGGGCATATGTGTTGATAATGCTCAGCTCCCTATTTTCTACTAGTCCTCTTATTAGCACCATCCTCCCATCTGGCTCTATGGTGGACTGTAACAGCTTAAAAGGGACATGCAGTACTATCCACGTAATTACCCCCCTGGCATACGCCGAATATGTTGCTCCTATGGTGGTCCCTCTCCATTTCCTTCCCACCACCTCCTGTTTTTCTTTTGTCAGGTGAGTTTCCTGTAATAAAGCAATATCAATTCTCTTTCTCTTCAGATACATCATGACATTATTCCTCTTCAAATAATTATTGAGCCCCCTGACATTCCAGGTCGCTATCTTGAGGTCCCCCATCTCATCCATAACCCGTTCCACCCCTGTCCCCCCGTACCTTCTGCTCCATGCGCAGTGATTTATATGTGTTGGCTCGCTCCCCAACTTTTCCCCATGCCCCTTCAAACTCCCCAACTCCCTTTCCACCCCCCCACCCTACCCATCCCCAACTGTTGCCCAGCTCCATCCCTGGATCTCAGGCTACCCCGTATCTAGTCCTTTCTTGGCCTCTGCCGGTACTTGGAACAAAGCAAGGGGATACCACACTACTGGTCTCCCAACTAAACTAACTACTGGGGTTAAGAACGCGTTTCCTCCGTATCTCCAGCACTAGTGCCACAGTATACTACGCTCGCCTGCATCTCAAACCCACTTATGCATGACATTTTGTATACATTATATTCAAGTCCAGAGGTCCACACGATGAGCATATGTAGCGTTCAATATTTACACTCTCCTTTACATACCCAGTGAGCCCCTTTGGGTTTCAGTACTACCCCGTGACCATGTCCGTATTGGCGCCGCTAAATTAACATCGGCCTAGTCAGTCAATAATAGAAAGCCTGTTCACTCATCCTGTCCACTCTGGTCATGGCCTTCTGCATCAGCCGGGCAACCCTGTGCGTCCAACCAGCTCGCCGCTTCCTCGGGTGTCTCAAAGAAGAACGCCTTCCCCTTGTGTAAGACTCACAGTTTCACAGGATACAGAAGCATGTATTTAAAACCAGATTCCCTCAGCCATCATTTTACAGCCACATAGGCCCTCATTACAACCCAGGCGTTAAGGGGTTAACAGCGCCGTAAAAGGTGGCGGCGCCGTTAAACCCTTAACGCCTGATTACGAGGTCCCTTTGCGGGTTGGAGACTTTAATGCCTGCTTTTTGCAGGCGTTAAAAACTAACCTGCAAAGGGACCTTGGTGCTAATTACGGTGCCGCAATTTGCGGCACCGTACTTAGCGCCTTCCTCATTCCCATTGAGCGCTATGGGGAAAAAATGGGAATGGGGAAGGTCCATGGCGGCATGGGGAATTACCGCCCCGCCAACCTCGGAATGGGGCGGTAATTCCCCATTCCGCCATGGCGGAGTCGGTAAGTTACCGGCATGGACCATGGTGCTATTAGCACCATGGTCCAACGCCAGGGTCGTAATGAGGGCCATAGTGTAGATGTTGTCTCTGTACCAGCATGGTAGTCCGGGTACGCTGTGTCAGTCGCTGATGCTCTGCTAATCGTTCAACCCTTGGGAAAATAAAATGTTCCAGGATCTTTTCCCTATCTTTATAGTTCAATATCTTGGCAATGATCGCTCGGGAAGGGGCTCCCGGTTGGGGCCTCCTAGTTAGGGCTCTGTGCGCCCTCTCAACTGTGAACCCTTGGGTGAGCACGCCTGCTCCTATCTCTTGTATCAGCATGTTCTCCATGTAATTTGTCGAGTCTGTGCCTACCACTCCCTCCGGTAGCCCACCACCCGTATGTTACTTCGTGCTCGCCCTTCCACCTCCTGTGCTCGGATTTCCAGATTGCGCACCTGCTGCTGCAATATATGAAGCTCCTTGGCGTTGGTCGTGCTGACATCTGTGTTGGTTTTCACTTTACTTTCTAGGCCACTCGTGTGCTCTGCCAGCGCTCTTACATCCTGCCTTAAGAGATTAACATCCACATTGACAGCGTCAATTTTGAATTGCAGTGCAGATTTTAGTTCCGCCATGGCTGCATCGATCTTGCTCCCCTATGAGGATTTAAGCTCTGCTATGGCCTCCAGGATCTGGTGATCATCACATGGTGGGGTGGTTGTCCCTCGTGTATCTCCCTTTGCATGTGCGGACATATCCGGTGATTGTGGCGGTTTGGTAAATATGTCTATCGTAGGTTGTTCCCCTTAACCTTACTGTTTTTGGATGCCATCTCTGTCGCCGTCCCGCTGGCCTTAATTGTCTGCTTCACAGTGCTATGTTGTTCCCACGCATCTCAAGTTCCCGTCTGTTGATTGTCGTTACGTGAGGGGGGGGGGTGCCTGGATAGGTGCTGTCTCCTATGGTTCCACTCAGACCCCGCTTCTTGTTGTGACCCCGAGCTCGCTTCCTAGTGTGTTAGCTGCGCCTCCCGGTGCAGCGATGTGCCTGTCCATGCATTACGCTCCCACCTCCACCACTTTCGCGGCCCTGTTCCTGCTGGCCGTATACGTGAGTGAGCCGGGGTTGGTAGCTCTGCTGCAACGCCAGACAGATGTAGTATGCTGTGCTGTCCTCATAGCTACACGTGTAATGCGGCTCTTCTCTGCCGTATTCTATTTGTACTTTGTCCCTAGTGAAGCCAGAAGTCTGCTGTTTGTGTATGTTACAGTCCAGTTTATTTTATTGGCCTCAACGTTTCCGTCTTGCCGAGTCTTGTTTTGGGCTAATATAACCCTGTGATCAATATCCTCTTTGTGTGCAAACGGGTAATTGCTGCCCATGTGTTGTGAAATTTGCTTTATAAATGGTGCTTTAATGTCTTCTTTAGCTTGTTATTTAGTGCAGCCATTCTCTCTTACACCCCTGTAAGCTCCTGCCAGAACCCGTACTAGTTTCCACCACCAGATGTCCGGTGACACTTATCTAGCCGCCGTGTATAGAATAGGCCCTGACTCGGGTTTGTGCACAGTCCTTATCTCGTATCATACCACATTGTCACGTTGGGCCATGCTGCTGTACCTATTCCCGAAATCCAGCCGCAGCTCCCTCTTTTGTGATGCCTTCACTTGCCCCGCTCCTACGGCTTGGATTATTCACTTAGTTGCACACTGGACATTTGCGTTCTGTGTCTCCGTTAATGTGGCAATTTTCTTTGTTCAACACGCACGCCCGTGTTGTGTGTTTATTGTGCCTCCAATGCGCATGGGATTTCGCTTCGCTCAGATGGATAGTCAGTTTCACTTTCTGACGGCCCGGGCCGCGCCTCTGTGTGCTTGCAACTGTTAAGTTACTTTTTTGGATCCCAGCAAGTGATTTAAGCAGATTTCCACTGCGTATTTCTGTGGTCACCGCTGATGCGCCCTTCACAATGGATCACTTCCTAGCTTTATTGTCGTGCTCCTCAACCACCACCTCAAGCCGCGTTGGTATAAAGGCAGTCATCCAACAAATCCTCTTTGTACTGCTCAATCCGAGCGGTCCGTTGGAATCACCAGGCTCCTCATCTCAATTCACTCACCGCCTGATTCCGGTCCTTTGATAACCGTACTTCTGGTGCCGGGGTACGCCACCCCCGGTGCGCTTCTCCGCTTGGGCCAGTCCGCACCCTATCTCTTATCTCGCTGCTGCTCTGTGGTCCGGTGGAGAACAGCCTGCCTGCTTTGTTTCGTGTCACTTCTTTGTTCTCTGCAAGCTGGTATCTTCTACAGCCACCTTCATTTTACAGTCACTTTCTTCCATCTCGCTGGCCCGCTGCGACCATCCTTTGTTTTGGGCCGTCCGCCATCTTGTCACTTCCCCCTCGGGACGCTGCTTTTTTCCTTTTGCTTGCAACTCTCGATTATCACTTCAGTTCACTGCAAAAGTGCAAGCATTCTGTTCCTTGGGTATTCATACATCAGCAGCTCCAATATTATACGCAATACACGTTTCCAGTCCTATCTTCACGCCAGGATGATTCAGGATCAGCACGAGCACCATAAAAACACTTCTTATCGCATGGCTCTGTTGCCACACCCCCCATCTTAGACATAGGTTTAGATTAGGCATTTATTTCACCCACTTTTACACTTTAACAAACACCCTTGAGCTGTGATAACTTGTGTATGTCGTGCTTTGATACCATGCCTTTCTTATATATGGTGTCAGAAATGGGATGTGACCCAATTGAAACTAATTGGGGAACCCTACAATTTCAAAAACTCAGTCATAGAGCTTCTAGCGCCTCTGCTGCCACAAAAGAATCGATAAGTTTCGATTTCTGTAGCAGTATGCAGGCTCTTATTCCCCCCCCACTTGGAAAACAGGAATGATTCCTACTGATTTGGTTTTAATACCCCCTCCGGGGTGTTACATAGGATTTTCCCCAAAATCTGGCCTAGCTTGGAAGTTCGGGATAGACGTTTTAGCAGGCGTCCTTGATTCAGACTTCCAGGGAGACACAAAGATTATCTTACAGAATCATGGGGAAATCCCATTTGAAGTATGTCGAGGGGATCAAATTGCTCAAGGAATTTGGGAAAGGGCTCGATTTCCTCAGTGTAAAGAAAGTGAACCAGACGAAACAGAAAGAGGTACATTAGGCTTTGGGGAAGCTGATAAACCGGTTAACATCGAAGAAAGAAAGGGAGAGGAGCCTACTATCCCGACCTATCCTTTCGCCCAGCTAAATGATCCAGCTCTCGCTAAAGCTTTTTTACACGCTATTCCGGAAGGAGAGGGTATTGAAATAAAGGATGCCCCTTTTTCGTCTTAAAACGGGGGTTGCTATATAGAAGAGAAACATGTACGGGAGCCTTAGTGAAGACCCAGTTAGTAATACTCAAGACCGAGATCAAGGTTGGTTTTACTGGCCAGGTATCCACGCTGATAGCAAAACCTTTGCTCAGATGTGACATTTGTCAAAAGACCAGCACGCACATTCCATTACCTGCCCCTCTGAATCCCTTACCAATCATAGAAATCCCTTTTCCAAGAATCTGGATGGGCATCATTGGACCTTTAGAAACATCCCGATTAGGCAACAAATATTTCCTTGGGAGTATTGACTATGCAACCAGATACCCTGAAGCCTTTCCGATGCAAAACAATACCACACAACAAATCCTTAAACACCTCTTAATGTGTATTTCCAGGGTCAGCTTTCCCAAAGAAATACTAACTGATTTGTATGAGCAAGCTTATGGCAGAAGTGAAAGGGCTGCCCCATATTAGCACCTTACGAACTTCTGTGTACCATCCCCAAACCAATGGCTTGGTGGAAAGATTTAATAAAACACTTAAATTAATCATGCAGAAATTGGTAGATAAGGACCGGAAAGACTGGGACAGAATGATCCCTTGGGCTCTATTTGCAGTAGGGAAAACCCCTCTGGCCTCTTCAGGATTCTCTCCTTTTGAACTACTTTATGGTAGAGAGCTTAGAGATGTCCTGGACATGTTCCGGGAAACCTGGGAAGATCGAGAAGAGGCACCCATTCCCATCTCGCAAACCGCTACTAGAATGTGAGAACATACGAGACTTGTTTGAGATCTAGTCTGCACTCATATGGAAAAAGCCCACAGTCAGCCAAAATCCACTTATGACAGGAAGGTGAGCTTCTTTTTCCATAGGACAGTAAGTACTGGTCCTCTTACCCACCTCTGGAAACAAGCTTGTCTCCAAGTGGCATGGGTCTTACAAAAACATTTTTTAAACGGGAGCCTGTACATAAAGTAGCCCATCCGGACAGGAAACAGGAGGTCCATTTATATCAGAGAGGAAATGGAACCCGTCAGCCACCCATGCCAAAGTACTATCCTGTTTGGGTCCCAAAGAAATAGACAGCTTTGATTTAATTCCTTTAGAGCTATTTATTCAACAACAAGAAGATCTAAAAGATGCAATTACGTCATTTCCTGATGTATTTTCAGAAAAACCAGGAAGAGTGAAGGGCACCTAACACTATATTAGAACACCTAAGGGAAAAGTGGTTCATTTAAAACCATATAGGCTCCCAGAAGCCCATAAACAGATATTGGTTGAGGAAGTAAATAAAATGTTAAAAGCAAATATTATCGAGCCTTCTTCGAGCCAATGGTCCTCACCTATGATCCCTATCGTGTTGGTCACTAAACCTGACTGTTCCTGGAGTTTTTGCATAGACTTCCGTAAAGTTTACGCAATTTCTGACTTCGATGCCCACCCCATGCCACGCAACAATGACCTAATTGATAAATTCGGAGCAGCCACCTTTCTATCCACCTTAGACTTAACAAAAGGGTACTGGCAAGTCCCAGTATATGGGCCAGATAAGGAGAAAGCTGATTTTTCAATTCCTGTAGGACTGTTTCAATTCAAAGTCCTCCCATTCGGCTTGCACGGCGTGCCAGCCACTTTCCAACACCTCATGTATAAAATCCTACAACCCTATTCCAATTTCAGTGGAGCTTATTTTGACTATTTTGTAATTTATAGTAAAACCTGGGAGAACCATCCTTTCCATATTTATACTATTATGAAAGTCCTCAGAGAGGCTGGCCTAACTGATATTCCATCTAAATGCAGATTGGCACAATCGGCTGTGAAATACCTTGGCTTCTTTATAGGGAATGGGAACGTACAGTCTCAACATGAGAAAGTGAAAGCCGTCTTAGATACACCAATACCCAAAACTAAGAGCCTTTATATGGTTAATAGGATATTAGCATAGGTTTATGCCAAACTCTTTGGATAAAACAGCTAGGCTGACTGATAAACTGAAGAATGCCGAACCCCAGAAACTTAATTGGATGGACGAGGATGATATATGTTAGAACACCTTAAAGCAAACCCTGTGCCAGAACCCGATCCTAAAGGTAGTACGTTAAGCGTTCATACTGCAAACAAACGCCTCCCTTGCAGGGTTAGGAGCAGCCCCATCTCAAGTTTGCGACAGATTAGAACATCCCATCTTGTTTACAAGTTGTGTGCTGGAACTAGAGGCCGTGGCTATCAAGTGGGCCATTATCCACCTTCGATACTACCTCTTAGGAAGGAAGTTCACACTTGTCGCAGACCATTCTCACCTAGTTTGGATTAGCCAACGCAAAGTCACCCTTCCTCCATGCAATGTAATGTGAGCAACCTGAAGGTGTCTCACTCATTAGTCCCCAGGGATCTGTCATCCAGGTGGCCAGGAAATGGCCATCGCTATTGGATCCAGTTCCTGGGGGTGGACCAATGTGGGAGGATCACCTGGATGAGGGGTCTTTGGGGAGTGGAAGTGGGACACCGAAGGGTGAGACACGGCATCCCCTTCCTTATGACGCCTTTACCCCGTCCTGCTAAATATTTAGAAACTCTACCCCCACCCCCTTTTCCTACACAAACACTTTCTCACACTGTGAGCAACAACAGACTAATACCAGAGCCGTTTACCTGACATGTCCCAACACAAGGGTGAGGCAGAGTCGGGCAATTGCCGACAACTACACACACCTGACTACCCTTTCCCTTCTCCATAGGGATAAAAGGCGGAGCACCAGAGCACACTCCGAGCAAGGCTGAATGCATGAAGAAGCAGCTATTCCAGGACAGCAGTTCAAACAGAGGAGAAAGGCGGCAGGACCTGAAACGACATCATGGAGGGAGTTGCCCTTGCCCTTTTCAACCCAGACCCGCAAAGCCTCCAACAAAGGAAACATAAGACCGGGATTCACAGCTGGTAAATGGTGTGATGGATGTCAGTGGTACATGGAACCCTCCCGCACTGACACCCAGGGCGGGGAGATGCGGTTGCCATCGGGGTACCATCCTCTACTCCAGTGGCCAAGGAAACGCCAACGAGTTCAGCACAGCCGGTGAGTCGGAAGATCCTGATATTGGACCGGACTGTGTGAGGCTCAAGGTTTCAGTGGCAACTTTAAGTAAATTAATAGACTGAGGTCGTTTTGTGAACAAACTCTCTAGCTGGTACCCCTCTCCTGAAACTACAAGTACCAAGAGGACAAAAGGAAATTTCAAGGTGGTCATACAAGGGTCGAGCCAGACCCCTCGTACACTCGAAAGTCCTTGACACATTGCAGAAGTTTTGTCTATTGTGAAATTGTGAACCCGACTGAGGGAATTGTTAAACAGGTGTTTGCACCCAGTTGAGGGGAATGCTGAGCAAACTGTTTGAAAAAAAACCTGCACTTGCCATAGGCTAACAGAGTGACCCAGCGATACACGATCACCCTTCGGAAGTCTCTTTTTTTAATTGGCAAGTGCTCTGGGAGGTTGACGCTGAGAGAAGGATCAGACCCCGGCTGAGAGGATCCAAGGATGAAGGGTAATCACCCAACGTGAAGAATGATCAAATGAACTTTTGTTTTGCTGATTTAACATATCAGGCCCTCTGAAGGAAGAGACTTTCCAAGAGAAGAGACTTGGGCACAGAAGGCCCTTATATAGAGAAAAGGTACTGTAAGCGTGTGCTAGAGAAGCACAGGAGTGTGCTGTATTCAGGAGTCCCGTGCTAAAAACACAGGAAGGGAGACCTCAGCCATAACATCCTGACTATCATTTTGTGAACACTTCTTTCTTTTCTTGTGAACATTATCCCCACACTCTTATGTAACATATAGGTAAGGATTGGCAATAGGTTTTCTTACTATAGACCTTTTTATTTGAGTAGACGCCACTAGTATTGTATTATTATTATTTGATGGTTGTAGCTTGCTCCCATCTTAGGTTTAGATTAGGCATTTATCTCACCCATATTTACAGTTTAATAAACACCCTTGAACTGTGATCACTTGTGTCTGTCTTGCTTTGATACCATGCCTTGCTCACATCACACACCACGCTGGAGTCAGGAGGTAAGTTGATGGTAAGTTTATTCCATGACTGAGCACTCTAGTAGATATGCAGGACTTAAGCTAGACACATAGGACATAAACTGGAGCATCCATCCCATCCAGCTAACGGACTCTGTCACTCTCAGAATCCATAGAACACAGTCCCCACCAACACTCCACGTGGCATCATGCCATTCCGCCCTCACCCACAAATGCCAATTGCAACACTTCACCCTCCCTAACTATCACAGGAGGGAAGGATTCACTATTCAACCAAACTAGCTCACACAATCTGTGTGGCCAGCATGCAGACAAATTAACACCATCACTGAGCCCCACATGTGCAGATACACAAGGAACTAGGAAAACCCCATGGCGATAGACACTAACCACAAGGCAGCAAACACGCCTTGATGAAAATATGCAACATGCTGCATGCAGTGACCGCCTTAAGGTGCACATGATCCAGCAAAGTGAAAAATGCAAAACATGTAACAACAAGCATGCTGTACAAACCTAAAAAAACGCTGAATGGAAAAACTGGAAGTAGTACACCTAGATGAGAAAAGGAAAATGGAAAACTCCAAGAATGGAAAACTCCATCACCAGATGGAAACTCCAAAAATGGAAACACAAACGTCCAACACCAAATAAAATCTAACTCCGACTCTAAATGGAAACCGAAACACCAAACTAACACCAATTGGAACTCAAACACCAATTCCACTCCTTCCTTACACAAAGCAAACATTTTTCTTTAGGTATAATGCACCAAGATGTACACCAAAACACCGACCTTAACTATACAGGTAGGTCAAAGAACACTGCAACCAACAGTGGCACCAACAGCTGTAACCAATAGCCATCACAACCTACAGAACCCACCCGGCATTCTGTAATACACAAAACACTGTAACATTGAAAACTCAACTATCAGACACACCGCAACACACCAAGCACCGTAACCAACAGTGACTACTCAACCGTATAGCTGTAACCAAGAGACATAACCCATTAGAGAACCCACCCAGCATTTTGTAAAACTCCAACATCCCAACCTATAGCTGTAACAACCTACAGAAACCACCAGGCATTCTGTAATGCTCCAAGCACTGCCACCAACATTGGCTACTTAACCATATAGCTTTAACCAACAGCAATAACCAACTACAGAATCCACCTGGCATTCTGTTATACACCAACACTGTAAGCAACAGTGACTACTTAACCACATAGATGTAACCAACAGCCATCACCACTGCACGGAACCCACCTGGCATTCTGTTATGCTCCCTACACCATTCACATCCACCTACAATGGACAATACACACGATTATGGACAAATGCAAACCCAAGAATGCAATCCAACATTGTGCGTGAAATACACCTTATAAATGAGAAACACGTCATGTTATCACAGCTACAAAACCCAGATGTCAAAGACACCTGATAAACATCACCAACTTTCCGCATCTGCTTGTCCAATGAAATGCCCGCTTCCCAATAAAATAAAAACATTGCAGCAAAAATGACAATCCATATACCCAATGCAAGGAAACACCCCACTCCCTCATGTTCCTGAATCCCCATGAAAAGGAAAACAGATTAATCAGAAAACAATTGGCAAAATCAGCAAACCTACCATGGATACCACAACACAAGTTTTCTAGCAGGCCCCAGACAAAACATTAACTCATGACCAACCCCACCTAATGTTGCTAACCCAAAGGCCACTACACAAACCATGACAACAAGAAAAACAGGCCTTCCCCGACACACTAACCCAAAACATACTACTCATCCCCATGTATGCAGACCGGCCCTGGGTCCATAAACCAAGCCCGGAGTTTGTGGTCCATCTCGCTCAGATCTCTATAAATGTGCTCACACCTTGCGCAAATATCAGGAACATACCAGTTCCCTTCAGCACACACCCCGCAACCACAAGTCTCCCCAAGCTTAGATGGAATGCACGACTAAGAAGATTACCCCTGCTAATAGTGCAGGGAGTCTTGATTCTATTAAAGACAGGGAAGCGAGCATTATGCTTCATCTTCCTTTATTTCCTCTCTCCAGCAGTTTCAACAATAACACAGTTTCAACTTTTCAACTGAGTAAAAAACTATTTTTCTTTCTTTTTCTTTTTGCAAACCAAAACTACATTTCCATTCAGTCCTAGGCTTCACTTCCTGTTCTCTCCCTCTTCTTGACTGCTTTGCAACTGAAAACTGAATGGAAAACTAGACCATCCTAGTCTGTTCCTTTTAACCACTCTGCTGAGCTGCACTTCCGCATTCCAACTTGCGGTCTTGCTCACTACCTCTCGCTTTCTTTCCAGGTGATCTCAACTGTTCTTGTGATCATCTCCTAATGACAGAAACAAAAGGTCATGTTAGGGGGGCGGATACACACCCTATTCTGGGAGAGAATTAAGGTAAGTACATTAATAATGTCACATTACATTGAAATGGATCAACATTAAAGGAATAGTGTGCTCAAAAATATTATTGTCCCGAGGGTTCGGGCATGTGTTTTTAAGCGTACGTTAATCGATCATACAAACATTTCCTATGCACCTTACCGTCGTTTTCCTCATTTGTACACATGCGAAATCAGGCAGCAGGGCGCAGCCATCTTGTGCTACTCTTATCCGTTGCTGCAGCGCCCTAAGGTGAACTGTCCTGGTGGCACTAAATCATATCCCCCGCCCCTGAGATCACTAGACGCGTACCGCCCATTTCACAACGCCAATGCATGTCCCGTGTCAACATTCTCTGCGCTTCAGCTAATGACATGTCTCCATGGAAATGGCAGGATGCCTCTTTCCTCAATAAGTATAAACAGACCGCTTCTCATCAGACAACATCAGATTTGCTTTTCCAATCAATTCATTGTCTTTTTTTGAGTATTCTGTGCCTCGTTTCTGTGCTCTGTGAGAACAGATACTAGTACCATCATTACTATCTATTTTTATTTTGTCCCATAATGGCAACAATACAGTCCTACCAGTACGAGCCGGAGTATTCCAAGACGGAATTACTCGTAAAGAGAAAGATGTGGAAAGACTTTGGACGACAGTTGGGAGGACGAATCAACAAATCAAGAGCCTGAGCCTAGTCGCATGGACAACGTCTCCACCTGGTGTACCTGCAATCGGTGCGCGCTAATGCTAACCGAGGAGGAGAACTGCTGCTGCCGAGAAAACTCTGGATGCTTGTCCTACATATCGGAAGGCGAGACACGCCCGCAATGCGTTATTGATCTGCATGACTTCAGGGCAGCCTGCCTAACACGGTCCGTGTTGAGGATTATGATGGCGCTTAATGACGAACTTTGCGCAACAGTTTGCCCTCACAATCCAAGTAACGAGTAAGTGTATTCTAGTTGTGATGTCACTTAGGCCACTAACATTTCATAGTTGTCTCCTATATTGTCGTAACTTTGATCTAGTCATGTAATTCTATACATCACTCGCGATTTGGGGAAATCATAGTGGTCTTCTTATGTTTATTTCATGTACAACCATGAAGCAATATTTCTTTGTGTCCCAAATGTAATGGAATGCATAGTCGTTCAATATTGTAATGTGTCTACACTTTACAACCCAAGTGGATTGATCCATGAAGTAACATTTGTACTGGCAACAATGCCATTGGATACAAGATTGAATATTCAACTAAGGTTTAATACGCATATCTTGTTCATTTAAAAACAGTTTGCATCTTTCTCTTCCTCAGATAGTACAGGCTGTTGGCCTATCGTTCGTTTACATGGTGGCTTCATGGGAGGCTTGGACACCGGGTTCGACGAGTAATACCCGCCTGTGTCGTTGGTGCCATTAGAGACACATTCCCCAGTGACAGCGGTCAGTACAGGGCATTTACCCATACTGTTCTGCAACCCAAAGTTTATAATGTGTAGTACATTTGTGCCATCAAAATCAGCAACAAAATAAAATGCAACTGAACTTTCACTGAAAATATGAAACAACCATTCATAAATAAAGTGTGTCTCCATTCAGCAGTGTTCCGGCCCTTTCCTGCATGCATTTTGGCCGTCCGTCCCCCCCTACCCTATCAATGACTGTTAGCACCTGTGGCCATGCCCTCCCAAGTTGGCGGGCAGGGTGGGAACGGCCACGGTGCCACACACCATGTACACTTCAAAGGTATCTTACGCGCAGGGGCCCTTGTTCACATGCCCTCCTCAGACCCAGTGTCTGCAGGCAGGCTCCCCTGAAGAAGACCCTGCCCCTGCAAACCACATAAGACCGGTACAACGTCATTTCATCGCCAGATGTTTTTTTGCAGGTTTTTTTGCAAAAAAAGCATCTAATTTTTTTGGGGGGGGTTAAAAAAATTATATATAAAAAAAAATCTGCAGTAAAAAAACCTGCAATGAAACAGCAGGCGATGAAATCACATGGAACCCATAAAACCACGCGATATACACGTCACTCATTCATATTCACACCCACTTTTCTAATTCTTTATAAACCCCTTGATATTTATCATGAGAATATCTGTGAGCACTGCAAGTCAACTCGTGAACATGCTACCTGAGAACATCTGTGATCACTGAAAGTCAGCTCCTCATCGTGCTACCTGTGACCATCTCCCTGTTCTCCTGCTACTAACTACCCTGCTTGCTGAATCTAACTGTTTTTTGGTCAAGGTAAGGGCAGGCCACCTAATCATATCTTCTTGATCTCTAAATTTCTATCTATTTCGAACAAATGTACCCAGTAGTGTAATGTTCATTCATCTCATTGCCATTACCATTGACTTATTTAATTTGTTCTGTAACATGTTACGATTTGCGTCATATCAATCAATTGTGTATGAAAGTTATCCTAGAATACAGTCGGCTACGCTACACATGTTTTGTTTCGTTGACCAAATCATAGATTGCATAGAAAAATGTATGATACAATTCCATCTTTCTCATGCTTTTTATGCAAAATATTTTTTTTACAATGTGGCCCTATTTTTCTTTTTTTTTTTTTACAGAATTCCCAACACTGCCTGCATGTATGGTTTACGGTTGCCATTCTAAGGGCCCATAACAAACCTAAAGGCACAATAATGCATATATTCCTGAGGAATATAGATCTAATAAGAGAATGGGTCAGATATTACGGATTTGCGCCGGAAGAGCTTGAAAGTAGAGCCCAGGATGTCTTGGGGGACTTCAGGGTTGATCGATTCCGCATCTGGAGCCTGCACTTTACCATGAATATGTACGACCAATTGCAGTACACAAAGAAGCATTGACTCGGAACGTCTCGTAAATTGCTTCCAAATGCAATTCCAACTCTATTCATGCACACGCTGCCTCAGGTTAGTCACGGTTCATGATTTAGCTGTAGGCCTTGGGGTAGTGAACAGGTAACTCCATGGACGGATTGGTGTTTTAGGTATAAATGTCCCTTATAATACTTTTCATATTAACAAGATTGTATTGCTTTATAACTAAACCCCATTTTGCTATACATCTGTCCTTGGTTTTAGGAGCATTATAGAAAACTATTTATGGGCACAGAAAACTATGCTATAGTGTCCTTGGAAATAAGCATAATCTTTTCGTAATCAATGGCTTTACATGTCAATTTGTTTAGGTTGGCATTTCTTATTCAAATCTAATTTTCCCTTTACAACTCCATGACAATGCACTGAATATGAAGGAGCAAGATTCTGCATCAATGTCTTTCCCGGAGTCAACAACAAGTTTGAGCGTGTATCATGTAGTTTAATTTCGCTATTCAGTACCGGAAATGTATTGTGCATGGAATTAGAGATAATATGATAAAGTTTACGTATCCTGTAGTTTGTTTACATAATGTTTCATTTATGGGTTTTTATTGATATGTACCATATCTGCATCCCATTGTGTGTGTTCAATATCACTTTCTTCATCCATACTAAAACGAGTACTGTGTTACAGGTTGATGCTGGTACTTCTACTAGAATTACATCATCCTTTTGAAGCTGATCCAGAGCTTGAGGTATGCATACTCATAGTTCCCTTGAATGAAAGAAAGTATATTGTACATCTGATACTATTAGACAGTGACATTATTATAAACAAGCATCTTTTGCAAAATGCTTGAGTGCAACATTAAAATCAGTGGGTTTCACAGAGTGATCTCTGATCGAGTATACTAGCCATCAATCAGGTGAAATTCGAAATGTATATTTTGACTAAATGACGTACACAGTGTACAAGGGTATCTATGTAGCCATGTGTGAAAGGAAATAATATGATTTCAAATACGATTGAGATTTTTAAAATCAATATTCGATTCTAGGGATGTATACAAGATCGGGAACTAGAAGAGGAGGCACGTGGATCCGAGGTGTCGGACCAAATTGCTGGTGCAGTCATTACAGTGAAGAACATGGTTTCACAGAAAATCAAGAAAGAAAGGGTAACTAACAAACAATTGCAATTAGAAAACGTTTTTTGGGCTTGTGTGTTCATAACATGCTTTAAAAGAAAATCTAAAGTGCTATGTAAAGTATGTACTAGAAGTCCAGAAGTAAACTAACTATGATGACACAGACAGCTACTGAAACCAGAAATGCTGCTTGCCAAACTGATTTCACCATGGAGCAACTATTATTTGAGGCGCAGCGTGTTCAAATCAATAAGCAGACTTGAGATGCTCATGCCCAATGGCCAGAAAATAAATTCAATGCTACCGGCAAAGCCAGCAAAGTGTTGTTGGACCATTGCTACAATACGAGAACTCCACAAGATGAAGATGAAACTGAATATAATGATGATGCTTTTGAATTACTCGCAGACCACTTGACACAATCGACACCAGCAAAAAAAGGGTCACCCAACAAACAATTGACATTGATGTTTGCTCTGATTCGTGTATAAATAACACAAGCTGAAATAAAAGAGACTAAAGCCTCAACACAGTTGAATGAGGAACTTGCCAAAGATCTCGACTACAGAGCGTCCTGTTCAGCCGATATGTCCAAACCACATTCATGCAGGACGATAGTCTAATACATTGTATTCGACAGCTGCCTGGCGATTATACTGATGCTGAAATGTGTCCATCCAGTGAGGGGCTGGGGGAGTATGCGGGAAGCCATTGTTGAATGTGACTCATGTATCACAAGGCACTAACTTGAGAATGCAAGCCACCTGTGATCTGCTCCATGCAAAATGTTCATGGTCCGCTCAACCGATGCTGGGGAAAGTGGCAGCTGGAAATGTACTGTGTGCAGCAGCTTTACTTTTCAGTGGCTCTACTTTTAATAAAATGTCCAGTTTCTGTCAATTTGTGGGACTCCAGTTCCTTTCTAAAACGCAGTACTACAAATATCAATGAGAATATTTATTCCCAGCTATTGGTGAAGCTTGGAAAATCGAACAAATGTCAATTCGAAAGGACATTCTCTGACAAACGGTTCAGGCTAGCTGGCGATGGACAGTGTGACAGCCCCGGATTTTCAGCAAAATACTGCAGGTACCACTTTCAGGACATGGAAACTAAATATTTGTGAGTTCGGTGGTTGTGCAGGTTTCCGAATGTTAATCCTCAGTGGCCATGGAGAAACATGGTGTCATCAAATCCCTGGAAGATCTCAAATAGAGGGGAATGCAAATAGACCTCATAGCCATGGAAAGACATTCTTCAATAGCTAAGACGATGAGAGAGCAGTTTCCAAATATTCACCATCAATTTGAGGTATAGCACGTTGCCAAATCAATCAATCAAAAAAAATCTCATCTGCTGGAAAAAAAAAAGGTTCTGAAGATATATTTTACAGTGGTCCCAGTCTTACAGCAACCATCTTTGGTGTAGCTCCAAAACTTGTGGTGGGTCTGTGGAAATTCTACAAGAAAAATGGTGGTCACTAATGCACCACTTTTCCAACGTTCACTCTTGGACAGAAAACCAACATTTCCACCAATGTGCACATGGACCTTTGTCGGAGGAGAAGGAACGTAAGAAGAAGTGGTTGATTCCATCTTCACCTCCACACAAAGCTCTTGGAAGATCGTGTTTGATAAAACTCTATCAAGAGATCTGAAAGGACTCGCAGAATTCTGTCACACAGGAGATTTGGAGGTGTTCCACAATATGTGCCTAAAGTATAGGCTCAAGAGATTGCATTTCGGCATAGACGGGATGCAATATAGGACATTACTAGCGGTATTAGCGCATAACAAGAACGTGGGGCGTGAACAATCGAGGACTGCAGGAAACCTTGGGATGCTTTGTTACACAATGGCCTTTTTACGAAAAGAAGCAAAAAATGGGTGGTCAAGCCAATATACCAGGAAATGGAATTCGATTTTGTGAAAGATCTCACTTTGACTGTGTTGGACATATATACTCATGGAATCACTCTCGATTATGTTCCGAGGAAACATACATTGCCACAAAACATTGCAAACATGCCCTGTCCTCTGAAAGCAGAGCTCGTGGAACAGTTCACTTCCCAGTTCAAATGATTAGCATCTATTTATTTGTTCAACAATGTTTATATAAAGTGTCCAAATAAAGCGTCCAATTTGTCTTTTGAAATCTATCCTCTTTGTTAATTATTTCTTTTGCAAGAAGTACCTTTTGGAGAATGCCATACAGTGTAACGCTGTGCTTTCACACTTCCCAGTTTCGTCAAGCTCTTGTGGGTCCTTCACTGATCATGGGAGGGTCAGATGGATAACAGCATGAAAGCAGCTTTGGGGTTCTGCAGTTGCCTTACCAAACACTTGCCCAAATAGCTGAATAACGACGCGTCCCACAAAAGGAATGAGACCTAGGGTAGATAAAAAACTTGGCACGCAGGAACTACTGACTGTAAGCAAAACCGCGCATCAAAGGGGGTTGTTGGTGAGGAATAGGTGCATTCTGACCTATATTTCCACGGGGGCATGTGTTAGGGGTCGTTGCTAATGTACGGAAGGAGTGTTCGGTTGAGCCCTCCCCCATATATTCTATGAGAAAGGGACCACTTGCACTTGCACTCGTGGGGGACGCCTACTTTGCCCTTCTGCAGCCTTGGGGAAGAAGGCCCTGACATAAGCAGAGGTGGGGCTATTGCTAGACACACTTGGACTCCATTTTGTGTACCCTTGACTCCAACTTTGGACAAGGCCGTATTCTGGCATTGTGAAGTCTCCCCTCAGCAGTGCTGCACACAGCGAGCACTGACAGCCCGGACCTTTTTCCTCCTGTGCCTGTGCCTCCCAAGACCATTTCTCATGGATGCGCTGAGACAAGATGTTGCAAGCAAGAAAAAATGACCAATCCAGAATAGGTATATGGGGGGGTGAGGTTGAGGTGGTGCTGGGTTACGGTCTGGAAACCAGATGCGTTCACAGATAACTGGGGTCATGGGTTCAGGGGACCGCGGCCTGGCAGGAGTGGGTTGCAGCAGGGCTTGCTCTGACATTCTCATACGAGCACATTTTGTCAGGGCTCGTGACTCGCTCCTTGCGAAAAAAAATTACGGGATTTGCCATGTGAACAGGAGACGGACTGAGCTGACAGGTGGTGTGGGCTGGCTGTGGGACTCGCTGGGGGAGTGCGAAGTTCTCCAGAGGAACATTATAAATAAGGCATTTGGAAGTAAACTAACTGTAACTGTTTTCATTAAAATAAGTAAATTACTAGAAATTTTGCGCGGCATTGGCGGGTGGCAGCAAACTATTCATTTGTTTTTCAAAAATATTTCGAATGCCACTATGGTCTGAAGGGCTATTCGCTCCCATTCGGAGTGAAGGTCAGCGCCTTTGAATTTTGCTTGCAAGCTGAGCAAACCCACGCATCGTACACAGTATAAGGTTCAATTGTTTTTCAACCTTGGAAGAAAGGGAGGATTCCAAAAGGAACGAATGGAGGGAGGGGTGTAATACCGATAAGGTTCACCATTCCAAAACTGGACAAAGGAACATGTAATTTCATTTTATGAAAATGTGTTGATCTGAACGTTACGCAGAGAGAATGGAAATGACGAATATTATGTAAGTTTTACTGTAGATGATTTTATAGACGAACGAGTCAAGGTTTCATTAGCCGACCGTTATTGCTGTCTTACATTGTAATGGGTTGTTCTTTGTGGCATATTGGAACGACACGCAAAAACAACCTGTGTGTGTACGTGTCTTTGTCCCAGGCACATGGGCAGTCCAGCATCGAAATGCATGTAGTCCACATCTGGCTTCCCTCAGGTTCCACAAAAGCCAAATTCTACGCTAATATTTAGTTCAAATGCAGTCTATGTGTTCTTAAAATTGTAGCGTCAGCTTCCGCATCCCATTGCGAGCTAAACATACTCCATAGCACTAACCTCTCAAGCAAATTGTAGACTACATTACACATTGTTTTCTTTGTGTTACCATTGTTTCACGTTTGTATACATCATTAGTTTTCACACGGTGCAGAATTAATGGGTAAAATGATAAATTATAATAAAGAACGGCTACAGAGGCACATTTCTGTTATGTTTTCCAAACAGCTACATCCTGCCTTTCTGTGATTGTCATCGATTCCAGATACCAATTGATGGCTTCTTTAGCCAGCAGCTGCAGATACACTTAAATGGCTGGATCACCATGATGCTGTTTTGGGACGATCGCCACGGGCCGATATGCCCTTACGCGGTACCAGTGATAAGGAGCAACCTCACATAGTTTACGGTGGCCTAGCGCCAAGCTGATGTCGAAGCCTTCCGATTCACGGTGCGTCCAATGCGCTTCTTACACCCAAAAGGAACACTGTGTGACTCACGATAAACATTTGTGGATCGAGAACAAAGAAAAAAATTACCCATTTGCTTGAATATGGCAATCGCTGGATGTTCTTGGGGCGTTTATTGTGAAATAAAAGTACTTTACAAATTGTAGAGTTTTATATTCAAAATGTGAGATGATGTGTGTTGATATTCCGAGTTCTGCGTCCACTAACGTTAACACGCAGGTGATGACTGGGCACGTTTGTCCACGCTGCCCAGTAACGTCATGGAGATAGGCAGAGAGATGATATAGTGCCACCAGGGCAGTTCACTTTAGGGCGATGCGGCAACAGATAAGATTAGCACAAGATGGCTGCGCCTTGCTGCCTGATTTCGCATGTCTAAAAATGAGGAAAAGTACGGTAAGGTGCATGGGAAATTTGTACGATTGATCAACGTATGCTTAAAAACACATGCCCGAACCCTTGGGACAATAATATTTTTGAGTGCACTATTCCTTTAACTCTCCAGTGTATCTAGGGTGGGAAAGTAATGCTCGCCTCCCTGTCTTTAATAGAATCAAGACTCCCTGCGCTATTAGCAGGGGTATTCTTCATTCTATGTCAAGACGGAGGCGAGCATGATGCTTGTTCAAAGCTTCTTACCACTGACTGTGCTACTGCGTGAACAGGTTTAAAACAGAATGTTCTAAAAGTGGTATCACTAGCCCAATCAGGCACTCTTAGGATCTCTTGCAAAGTCGCACCCTGCATCAGCGCCTTCGAAGCCATTGCACCTCTAACTGAATGAGCTCCATCAGTCATATCTATTCCGTCTAAGTGCATCACTTCTCTGACCCATCTTGCTGTGGTGGCAGTTGCTACGCCCTTGTGTGGCTTCCTACGCGCTATCAGCAATTGGGTCGTTCCCATTGGTCTCATCTCTGCAGTTTTGCGCTCATATTCTCTTATACACGCTGCTACGCACCACTTAGGATGTTCTTGCATATATGGGTAAACTATCGTTGAAGAATCTGTCTTCGTCCTCCTAACTAGGGTGAAAGTCACTCCCTCTGGCCCAAATGTTTTCCTATTCACATCTAGTGCACTGAAATCTGCCACTCTTCTACATGACACCATACACAGAAGCATTGCCAATTTCCCTGACAGTTGCTCTAAAGACAGGTACTTATTTCCGGGCCAGTTCGATAACAATTTTATCACCACTGACACATCTCATAATGAGTTGTACTTCGGTTGTGGCGGATTTCTAAATTTTATTCCTTTCAGTAATCAAATTACTGCTATGTTCTCCCCTACTGGTAGGCCTTCCATTGGTGTGTGACCTGCTGATATCACTGATCTATATACTCCAATTGTCATATAGGCTTTCCTGTCTTGGAGTAGCTCCGCTAAAATGTTTAAAATCTCCACTATAGGAGCTGAAACGGGATTAACACCTCTCCTCCTTTTGCACCACCATGACCATCTGTTGCAAGCTGTGTCGTAGCACCTTCTAGTTGATGGAGCCCATGACTCCGCGATGAGGCTAGCAGCCTACATCGAAATTCCGGGGAGGTTGCAGCATCACCTGCTATCCTGCACGCCATCAGCAAGAGAATCCCCTTCACCCTCAGAGGATGAAACGACCCAGCTGGGTTTGTGAGAAGGTTTTCTACTGGTGGTAGTATCATCGAGTAGTCGGTCACTAGCTCCATAAGAGTCGGAAACCTTACTTGCAATTTCCAAATCGGAGCCACTACTATCAGTGTCGATGCCTCCCTGCGTACTTTTGTTAACACTCTGCTCATCATCACAAATGGCGGAAATGCCTCGTGCATCTCTCTTCTCCAATCTTGCAGAAATTCATCTACTCCTGCCGCTGTCGGCTCCAGTCTCCAGCTGAAGCATTTGCTCTTCTGAGCATTCAGTCTGGACGCAAATAGATCTATTTGTACTGGTCCCCAGATAGTTTCTATTTGCTGAAATATTTCCTTGTCCAGCATCCAATCACTGGAATCTGCTAAGTGTCTGGAATTCCAATCCGCTACTACATTCAGAGAGCCTGGCAGGTATTCTGCCACCACTGATGTCCCTGACTCTAGGCAGGAATTCCAGAAGTACTTGGCTATCGCCGCTAATAATTTGGACTTCGTCCCTCCTAAATGATTGATGTATCTGATCGCTGATATGTTGTCCATTTTCAGCAGGATACATGAATTTACTTTGTCTTTCATGACGGCTTTGATCACAAAGGATCCGACCAACAGTTCTAAACAGTTGATGTGTAGCTTGAGTTCTGCTGAACTCCACCTGCCCCCTGTCTGCAGTTCTCTGCAGCGGGCTCCCCAGCCCGCTCTGCTGGCATCTGACTCTATCACTATGTCGGGCCGGTCGCCAAATATGGCTCTCCCATTCCAAGCTTCCATGTTCTGTAACCACCATTCTAATTCCGTCTTGGACTCTGTGTCTAACGGTACTAGTTGATGATACCGTACGCAGGGCTCGATAATGCAGGGGCCCTGGAAATATCGCTTGTATTGATGCTGCCAGTAGGCCTGCCACTCGCGCTATTATCCGGAGAGATATGACCGGTTTGCTGAGACAACTCCTTATTTCTCTTTTTATATCTCTTATCTTTCTGTTTGGCAGTTCCAGGGTCGCTGTCCTGGTGTCTATGACAAACCCTAGGAACTCTATTTTCTTCACTGGTATCATCTCTGACTTCTCCCGATTCACTACCAATCTCAGTGAGGACAAGAGGTTTGCCACCCAGTTTGTCTGATATCGGAGTGTGTCTCTGCTGCTAGCCATCTGTAGAATGTCGTCTAGGTATATGATCATTCTTATCCCTTTCTCTCTGATCGCTGCAGCCACGGGACTCATAAGTTTTGTGAATACCCATGATGTCGATGCTAGCCCAAATGGCATTGTCGCAAATTGCCTGGATCGCCCGTCCCAGCCGAATGCCAGAAAGGGGCGGTATTCTACTGGCACTGGTATTGTTAGATGGGCATCTTTTAACTCTATCCTCGAGAGCCAGTTGCCCTGTCTGAGCTTATCTCTGAGCTGATGGGTCCCTTGCATCTTGAAGTGATGGTAAACTACCCAGCTGTTCATTTCTTTTAAATGTATTACTGGCCTTACTTTCTCCTTTCTGTGTACCAAAAACATATTGCTTAAAAACTTTGGAGCTGCTTTGCAAAGTTCTTTTGCTTGTTTTTTCGCTAAGCTCTGTAGCGCTGCGTGTAGCTTCTCCCTTTCTGCTTGTGCTGAGACTAATGGGTGGGGTGGTCAGAATTGCGTCGGCATCGCTATAAATTCTGTGTGCAGGCATCTGGCTATCTGCAGTACCCAAGCTTCGCTGGAAGGCGTGTACCAGCTCTCCCAGGATCTCCTTGTCCTCCCCCCTACTGGTGGATATGCGTGTTCTCTCACCTGAGGGGAGGTTCTGTCCTCTTCCCTGGCCTCTGCCTCACCTTCCTCTCAGGAAACTGCCTCTTGGCGGAAAGAAGGTGTCTGGTTGCTTGTTTTCCCAATAATGGGCTCTGTTGGACTGAGGCCTCCTGGAGGTTTGATAATGACTGGTTGCTCGGCCTCGGTACCGACCGGTCCCGCCAAAAACTCTTACAGGGAATATTTTCTTTATAGAGGCTTGCACCTTCTCCAGGGAGGTAGGGAGGTATATGTTCCAACAAACCTCCCCATCTCCTTCCCGAAGGTCTCCCCAAACAGCAGTCCTTGGGCAGCTTCGCCCGCTTCGTAGGATGCTAAGTGCCCTAGTTTGGGGTCTATTTTGAGGAGCAACCCTGTTTTGTGCTTCGATGAGATGGCGCAGGTCGCATTTCCTAAGAGGCAAACTGCTCTCTGAGCCCAGTTAGCAAGCGCCTCCGGGTCAACTTCTTCCCGTTCGGCCAAGTACATGATTTTTGCTAGTGGTCCCACTAGATCCAGGACCTTTTCTTGGCAACTTTACCATGATCAGTCGATCCCTTTCCTGGGATCTCTGTTGGTCTTTACCACGAAGGCCAACATCTTCGGGTCCAGCTCTGGGGCCTCTGCCACTTTCCCTGGCAGTTCTGGCTTTGGGCATTCCGCCCTCATCCTTTGTCTCACTTCTTTTTCTAGTGCTTTCGCAACCTCTGGGTCATGTACTTAGTGACCCTCAGAGATGGCAACCACTCTGAAGACTTCGGATTACAGATTTCCTCTGAGTGGAACATATCCGCTGTCTCCTCTTCCTCTTCTATATTGTTGAGCTTCCTCAACCTTTTCTTTGGAGGCGGCAGAACCTCCTCTTCTCCTTCTTTGTTGGTCTCCTCCTGGGAGGAATCTGGGGACCCAGTGGGTTCCTCTTCATGGAATCTTTCCTCTTCGTTGCCCATATTAACTTCCCCTGGGTAGGGGGTCTTGAGGCTTGGCACTCCTGACTTAATCATGAATGCTTCGCGCAGTCTGTTAAAAGCATCGGTAGCCTCAGGGGGCTTTAGGTCTGCCCCAGTCTATCTGGCCAGGGGGGGGGGTCAGAAGAGTTCTTGCTCTTCTGGGCCTTCATACAACCCTGGGGGTCCTCTGGTGTAACCCTTGTGGACGTGCTGGCTTTGTTAGGGTGCTATTCTCATTCTGGCTCAGGAATAGTCTGATTGTTTCCAACCTGTCTTGGAGGGGCTTGACCCCTTGAGCCACTGCCTCAATTAGTGAGTCCCCCTGCAACTCTCTGAAACTATAGGCCAGGTCCCCTGAATAGGCTGCCTCTTGTTCCTCCTCACCCCATTCATATTCTGCCATTTTGTGCTGGTTAGTGCCTTATGTTACATTCTCAGGTGTAGTGGCACGTCCACTTAACTCACTGCTCAGTGTTGTTGAGGCTGAACCCTGCTCTGCAAAGCAGATGGCTTAATAATGCTCTCTGTGGCCTCCTGTGATAGTTTGCTTTAGCTGTGTGGCCTGAGTGTCTTCTTCCACTTAAAGCGCTTTTAATTTGTTTAACGTCTGCCCTGCAGGCAAATGTACGCTGCTGAATCGTATTTCGGTAACTTTAATGCTGCCTCCGGTGTGTCGCGAGCTGAGCGTTATGATTCTGCTCTCCTCGCGCACACCGGCTCCACCTACACAAAGGAGGGGGGCTCTCCTCCCCTGCCAATGAGCTCTTGGCTTTTCCCTGCCTTCCCCGGCAGATGCTTGCAGCGTGAGCTGTGACTCCGCCCCCCCCACAGGAGGGGGCTATTAGCTCCGCGTTTGAGCGTGGTTTCGGAGGGAATTCCTCATCGCGTGTCCCTCTGGAGCTTAGCTCCGCCTCCGTGACAGGTTTCTGTGCCAATACACGTCATCAGGGAGGCTGTCTTAACTTGCAGCTCACAGCAAGTGCAGATGTAAACACTTAGTGATGATTCTGCTGCAAGGACTTGTGAGGCACTCCAAAGTAGGGCATATGTTACCCCGGTGCAGCACCCTATAAGATTTCTGAAGATTGCAAGTTTTCTGAAGGGTGGAATCTTCAGAAATCTTAGTCCTTGCAGCAGAATCATCACTAAGTGTTAACACCTGCACTTGCTGTGAGCTGCAAGTTAAGACAGCCTCCCTGATGACGTGTATTGGCACAGAAGCCGGTCGGAGGAGAACACCTGTAGCTGAGAAGGTTTACTGTGCAGGGAACTGGAGTGCGCCCCTCTCCTCTTTTTCATCACATTTGCAAGTTTTCTGAAGGGTGGAATCTTCAGAAATCCTATAGGGTGCTGCACCGGGGTAACATATGCCCTACTTTGGAGTGCCTCACTGTAGGCTACTCCCCCCCTTTCCCCATCTATGGGATTGGGTGTGAGTTTGTTCCTTGCAAACCTGATGACTACAGCTATCAGAAGTCCTTGCAGCAGAATCATCACTAAGTGTTAACACCTGCACTTGCTGTGAGCTGCAAGTTAAGACAGCCTCCCTGATGACGTGTATTGGCACAGAAACCGGTCGGAGGAGAACACCTGTAGCTGAGAAGGTTTACTGTGCAGGGAACTGGAGTGCGCCCCTCTCCTCTTTTTCATCACATTTGCAAGTTTTCTGAAGGGTGGAATCTTCAGAAATCTTATAGGGTGCTGCACCGGGGTAACATATGCCCTACTTTGGAGTGCCTCACTGTAGGCTACTCCCCACCTTTCCCCATTTATGGGATTGGGTGTGAGTTTGTTCCTTGCAAATCTGATGACTACAGCTACCAGAAGTCCTTGCAGCAGAATCATCATTAAGTGTTAACACCTGCACTTGCTGTGAGCTGCAAATTAAGACAGCCTCCCTGATGACGTGTATTGGCACAGAAACCGTCGGAGGAGAACACCTGTAGCTGAGAAGGTTTACTGTGCAGGGAACTGGAGTGCGCCCCTCTCCTCTTTTTCATCACATTTGCAAGTTTTCTGAAGGGTGGAATCTTCAGAAATCTTATAGGGTGCTGCACCGGGGTAACATATGCCCTACTTTGGAGTGCCTCACTGTAGGCTACTCCCCCCCTTTCCCCATTTATGGGATTGGGTGTGAATTTGTTCCTTGCAAACCTGATGACTACAGCTACCAGAAGTCCTTGCAGCAGAATCATCATTAAGTGTTAACACCTGCACTTGCTTTGAGCTGCAAGTTAAGACAGCCTCCCTGATGACGTGTATTGGCACAGAAACCGGTCGGAGAACACCTGTAGCTGAGAAGGTTTACTGTGCAGGGAACTGGAGTGCGGCCCTCTCCTCTTTTTCATCACATACATACATATATACACACACACACCACCCCCCCCCCCATTAACAACTAGGCTGACTGTAACTGATAATCTGGAAAAATGCAAACTGCTGGAAGATCTATTGCCGAAATGCAAGTTATGAGTAGTGCAAGGAATGTTTCCATACCCATAATCCTTTGTAGGCCAAGAAAATAATATTGCAAGGTTGCTCTCCCCTTACTGGGTAATATTAGTGCTACTAAAGTAGGAGAGGCTAGATGTGAAATGTACTGACCAAAAGTATTTAGAGAGCACATTAAATTGGCTTGCACACTCACCCACACATTGTAGAGGTAATGTAAACAGGGCTAGAAAAAGATATTGAGACTAGTTGGTACAACTTAACACGGAAACTTAGTGACAGGCGATTTCTTCTGTATTATCAATGTTTGATACAGTGGTTTTTGCCTTTGTGTGCTGCTAATGCTCTTCTGAGCAGCACCCCGAGAGAAGATGGCCAGCATTCATGCACACTCGATTAGAATGAACATTGTGGTGCCGTCTCCTTAGTTGGTGGCTTGGACAGCATTAGCAATCACCTGCAATGAGTGGGAGAAGTCTGGCCTTGTTCTTTAAAATCCTTTTAACCAGCCCTGTGTATATGCTTCTAACCATTATACAGCAGGTCATTCTGGGGGCAGTAAGGTGTTTTCCTTTATTGAATGCCACAGTTACCACGTAGGGCCACATGGGACTAAACAGCAAGACTATGTGTCTTCTCCGGTGTCATCTTCTACTTTCTTTCCTTTTTTTGTTACAGTGAGGATTGCGGTCCTCAAATCTCAGCCACAGTACTCAGCACATGTCCTTGGGGAGTGATTCTCATCCTCGCTGCATTTGATAGGAGATCGGAAGTCAAGGCTCCCCCACCCCCTCCTTTCCCCACCCTGGGAGACCGCAGGCCCCTCTGGTTTCACCTCCATGCATACCATGATCTCGTAAAGAACAGGTCCTTTGGTGAAGCATCATGAACTGCATCCTGAAGCTGCGTTTGGGAAACTACCCACAGGGATTGGGTCATTGGGACCAGAGGCTGAGCATGGATGAAGAGAGCGTGGTCATTGGTACCAGAGAGTTAGTCACCACCTCCATGCTCAGGATCTTTATTTCTTATCTGGTCAGAGGTTATCACTTTGGCCAGTGTCCCTTCCTGCACTGCATCCTGAGAGACAGCTTATGAAAGCACAGTTTATATGCAAACGGCAAAACAGCTATGACATCAATCTGTAGTCAGAGTGGGCCTGGGAGTCTTAAGGTTGTACAGGAGTGGGCAAACAGATGTTGCGATTTGTGATGGAGTGTTTTTACTTTTTCTTCCTATGCAGCTAATTCTCATCCTTGTACTTTCTTCACAGCTTAAATAATCCCCATGGTGAAAGTGCACTGTCTAACTAATAACATGACATCTGATTAAGCACTACGAGTCACATCAGAGGTGACTCAAGCAGGAACAGTCACTGGAGGATTGGGTGGCTAGAAGTTGCTGGATCTCAGTGGTCTAAATAGAGTGTATTGGGTGCTAGAGGGCAAGCACAGATGTGTGCCATTTTATGACTGCTCTGTGGGCCTTGAGTCAACTCATAATAGTGACTGGGTGAGAATCTTCATAAAAACGGATTGAAGTGATACAGCTAGCGTGCTCTGTAAAGGCCGACTTGTCAGAGTAAACCACACATATGGTACCCATGAGGAGGAAAGCTTTGTATGGGCATGTGCCCCTTCAGGCACAGAGTCCCTAAGTTCTATGAAAAGACTCCCTACCCAATCCCCTCCGTGTCCTTTGGGTATTTTCTGGAAGCTGCTGACCACTCCACTATAGTATAAGAACCTGCCAGAGACAATGCATAAAGCATGGGAATCTTTTTTGCCTTTCCTCCCAACACAGAAGGCCCATTTGTCAAAATGTGTCACCATTGTGCTGAGAAAGAGGGCTAAGCACCACGCTGAACTCTGAACACAATGAGGAAATTCCTATGTCCACACACAAACAGCATCTTTCTGGGTATTAGTATGCCGGAAGAAGAGATGAAGTAAAAGTTATCTTCGTAAAGTATCAATTTCGACTGAAAATGCTCCAGTCATTGCCCAGAGTCCCTGGCGAGTAGAAGAGAAAAATGAATTGAGGCTCAACTGTCACTTAAGGGGTCATTTTAAATAAAAGGGTAATTACATTCATGGGGCCACCAACGCTAACACTCACAAGTTGCTGGTCCCCTACATGCAATTTTAAAAACTCCCAAAGTGGAGTGTTAATGTAAAGGGTAAATGAAGGTGAAATCGCCTTTACTCTTCACTTTTACTCTGCTTTGGGAGAAATAAAACGCCACCTGTAAATACTCTTTATAATGGATTCCAATTAAATCCACCTCTCAGTAGTAGGTGCTCACGAGAGTCAGATACCATTTGAATCCTTTGGTTTTACGCTTGCATGCAAATCTCATAAAAACCAAATGCTCTCCCGAGATGGAGGAAAGCATGGCCGAGATGCACACTGCACTTTGAAACACCCTTACGACCCAGGACAGCAGAAAAATGTCCTAAAACGTACAAGTAAATATTTCAAAAAAAGTAGCAGGCACTCCTCTCCAGAAAGAACATGGCATGATTACCTGTTCTGAGATGAGAGTTTGCAGCACAGCTTTTTTCTCACTGTACCTTTCACAGATGGGAAATATCTATTTGCATATCAGTCTTTGTCCCGCCCACATGGGCAGTCTAGCACCGAAATGCTATGGCAATTCTTCTCTGAACAAGAGTACCAACAGCAACCCCATACACATGTTTCGGCCTTGTTGGGCCTCATCAGTGAGGTGAAGCTTTGCCTCTCTGAGCACAGTGAGCAGGGAGTCCACGTCTGGTTGCCCCCAGGTAACTTAGGGTGACCAACCCCAAGTTCCTTGCAAATATTTCAAAAAAAGTAGCAGGTGCTCCTCTCCAGAAAGAACATGGCATGATAACCCGTTCTGATATGAGTTTGCAGCACACGCTTTTTGCTCACTGTACCTTTCACAGATGGGAAATATCCATTTGCATATCAGTCTTTGTCACCCTAAATTACCTCTTTCACAGATGGGAAATATCCATTTGCATATCAGTCTTTGTCACCCTAAGTTACCTGGGGGCAACCAGACGTGGACTCCCTGCTCACTGTGCTCAGAGAAGCGCAGCTTCACCTCACTGATGAGGCACACCAAGGCTGAAACACATGTATGGGGTTGCTGTTGGTACTCTTGTTCAGAGAGGAATTGCCATAGCATTTTGGTGCTGGACTGCCCATGTGGGCGGGGCAAAGACTGATATGCAAATGGATATTTCCCATCTGTGAAAGGTACAGTGAGCAAAAAGCGTGTGCTACAAACTCTCATCTCAGAATAAGTTATCATGCCTTGTTCTTTCTGAAGAGGAGCGCCTGCTACCTTTTTTTGAAATATTTGCAAGGAACCTGGGGTTGGTCGTCCTAAGTAAACCTGGGGGCAACCAGACGTGGACTCCCTGCTCACTGTGCTCAGAGAGGCACACTTTCACCTCACTGATTAGGCCCAACAAGGCTGAAACATGTTTATGGGGTTGCTGTTGGTACTCTTGTTCAGAGAGGAATTGCCATAGCATTTCGGTGCTGGACTGCCCATGTGGGCGGGACAACGACTGATATGCAAATGGATATTTCCCATCTGTGAAAGGTACAGTGAGCAAAAAGCGTGTGCTGCAAACTCTCATCTCAGAACAGGTTACCATGCCTTGTTCTTTCTGGAGAGGAGCGCCTGCTACCTTTTTTTGAAGCGTACAAGTAAAGCCTGTGTTTGAACAGTGGTTACTTTCATATGTGAATGCAGTTTGCGCTCATGCCCATCTTGAAATAAAATGTTTTTTTGTTCTCTCATAAGTGTGGTGGACGGGCCCGTGCCTCGGACCGCCCGGGATGAGCACACACCCACTCGCACAAGGAGACACAGGACACGCGTGTGTGTCTCCCGGAGTCCGGGCGGCACCTGCCGCATGGACGTTCTTTATTAATAACGCGCATGCGTGACCCAGAGCGAGGCTCACGCATGCGTCGTTCGTGGTTGCGACATCACATCCCTTTTTTTCTTTCATCAAAACAACACAAACATGGATAATGCAAAAACAGTGCAAACAGGAACTACAGAACATGTGACCCAACATGGGTTGTGGAACGTCTGTAACCTTGGCTCAGTCTCTAGAGTCCAGTACGTAGTCCTTGAAACGAGCGGGTGGTCTGCGGTCTCTTCTCACGGGATGCCGTGGGGTACTTGAGAGGACTGCGCTGGGACCCTCTGTTAGCGGAGCGTCATCCCGCACTGCATCCTCCATGGGATTCTCTTGGGCGGTTTCGGAGGATGTGCCTTCGCCAGGGTCACTCGCGTCAGTTGACGTGTCCACCTTCTTAAAGAAGGACCTGTTGCGAGTGACTGTCCCTCGTGCACAGGCCGCCGTGACCATCGTTCCCTTCACATGAGTGACTGTCCACAGGTGAGGTTTGTAGGGAAGAGACAGTTTGCCTTCTGGTCGGCGGTTCCGTACCAGCACGGAATCACCCACGGCTACTTCCTTGTCTTGTAGGCCTCTATGTTCGCTCTCCCTCTGGTTGCGTGCTGCTCGCTCTTCCCATACCTTATCATTGTCAATAACCCCCGGTCCCCGCCTTCTATTTCAGATATCATTCCGCGGGGACAGTGCCCGAAAAGTGCTTCCGCGGGAGCGACACCAGTTGACTGATGAGGCGTGGTCCTATACTCTCTCAGGAACTCCACTAGCTTCTTCTGTAGGTCTTCCCCTCCACTTTCAGATATCCTCAGTACCTTGTTCAAAGTGCGCATGAGCATCTCGGCTTCCCCATTTGCCCGAGGCCACAGAGGCGACACCCTCCTGTGCTTGATGCCCCTCTCTGTGAGGTATTTGGCAAATTGACTACCCGTAAATGGAGGGCCATTGTCCGAGCATAATAGTTCGGGGAAACCATGTGTTGCGAACATTCTGTCCAGGGCCCTGGTGGTGTACGCAGTAGCTGTGCCTTCCACTACCTCCACCTCGGGGTATCTTGACCATTGGTCTACCACAGCCAAAAAATACATGTCGCGCCCCGTCAACCCAAAATCCACATGGACCGTTCCCCAGGGTTTTTCGCTTCGTTCCATCGAGCTGATAGGTGGGGCTTTCTCCCCCGGACTCGCTGCTTGGCAAGGTAGACACCTTTTCACAAAGAGGTCAACCATTCCCTCTAGGCCGGGGACCCAAACTTTGGGTCGGAATCTCGCCTTGGTCTTGGCGACCCCTTGATGCCCTATGTGGGCTAATTCCATTACGCGAGTTCTCAGCACCTGTGGGATCACGATTTGCCTCCCTCTCAGCAGTAATCCGTCGTCTGAAATGGACAGTTCGTCCCTCACCCTCCAAAGTGCCTGAAGATCTCTTTGGGCATCCGCCTGCCGCCTCAAATTGTTCTGAAGCACCTCTGTCCAGTCACCGCTTCTCAATGCCGTTCTGATGATGTGAAAGACTTCATCCTTGGACGATTCTGTCGCTATGGTGAGCCTGGACAGTGTCACTGGCAATGCACCCTCCACCACGTGACACAGCAGCCTTTGACAGTCAGAAGCCTCCTTGGTCGGTTCTGCCTCCTCCTGGTTTGGGTGGCGAGACAGATAGTCCGCCAGATTATTGGTCCGTGGTCTGTACACGAGCTTGACCCCATATTCCATGAGAGCCAACATCCATCGTTCTATTCTGGGTGGTGGCTTTGATGATACTCCCGCCAGGATGGGCAACAGGAGCTTGTGGTCCGTCACAACCACAACGGGCTTGCCCAAGATGTAAAGACGAAAGTGACGACAGCACCAAAGAATCGCCAAAGCCTCTCTTTCTATTTACGAATATCGCTTTTCCGTGTTCGTGAGCGCTTTGCTCGTGTAAGCAATGGGTCGCATATCACCTCTGTTGTCCGCCTGCATAAGGACCGCCCCTATATCCACCGGGCTGGCGTCAACAACAATTTCGGATTCTGCAGTGGGATCAAAGTACGCCATAGTATCCCCATCTGACAGGGCATTTTTGATGGCCTAAAAGGCCTCCTGCTCCCTCCTGTCCCACACCCACGCAGCGTCATTCTTGTTTAGCGCCCTAAGGGGTTCCGACAAGGAGGCCAGGCCCCTAATGAAACGCCCACAATAGTTGACCATCCCCAAGAAGCTCCTTACCTCCGTGGGGAACTGGGGTGCTGTGGCCTCACGAATGTCCTTGACCTTTGCAGGATCGGGCGATACGCCACTGGCATGAAAGATGAAACCGAAAAAACAAATTTTGTCCTTGAAAAACTCACACTTTTCACGGTGTAGGGTAAGACCCAACTCCTCCAGCCTCTTCAGGGTGTGTTCCAATCTACGCATGTGTTCTGCTTCAGATTCGGCAAAGACCAAGATGTCATCGCTCATATTTAATACACCTTTTAGTCCCGCTAGCGCCCCTCTGATTTTTGGAAAACTTCTGCAGCAGATGAAATGCCGAAGCTCAGGCGCTTGAACTGATATAGGTCATCGTGCGTCGTAAATGTTGTAATATAACGGGAATCTGGGTGGAGCTCAAGCTGGTGATAGCCCGACCTCAGATCCAACTTCGAGAACACTCTCGCCCCTTGCAGCTCTCCAATAATGTCATCCAGAGTGGGTGTTATATGCCTCTCCCTTTTGATAGCCGCGTTCGGGAGGCGCATATCGACACAAATGCCCACCGCTCCCGGCTGTTTTGGCTTGGGAGCTACCACTATAGGCGAGACCCAGGGTGTCGGACCTTCCACCCTTTCGATGATGTCCATTTGGATTAATGAGCAGAGCTCTTCCTCTACCTGATTCCAGAGATGGAACGGGATCCGTCGATGCTTGAGAGCTGTAGGCCTGATGGTCCCGTCTATGTGCAGCCATACGGGAGGAGCCTTCAGCTTTCCCACTCCCTTAAAGATGCCTGAGAATCTGTTCAACAACTGCTCAATGTCTACTTGATAGACTTCAAACGCAAAGTGTACAAGGTCCAATGCCTCTGACGCCGCACAACTGAGTAAAGAGTGGGAGCTAATGTCGGTGATGAAAAACCGGGCCTTTATGGTCCTGTTGCCCCTGGATACGGGTGCCACGAACACACCTTGAATGGGGAGTGGTGTGTCACCACCGAAAGTGAAAATCTTCGCCCTGGAAGTGTCCAGTGGAGGTGGCCCCGGGATTGACTGATAGTGATCGGCAGCAAGCACGTACACCGATGCTCCCGTGTCAATCAGCACTTGAGTCGGCACCCCCTGAATATCCACAACATACTTGGGCTGCCTCTTTTTCTTTGTCCCTGTCTCTATATTCAAAATGAAGAATATTTCATCTTCCTCCTCTTCCTCTTCGGCGATATTCAGGTCTTGCACATCCTGTTCCAATGTCACAATGCTCCTTTGCCTCCTTGAACCGGCGCCCACCAGCCTGGCCGGTCCCCTCTGTATAGCTACAGGTGCCGGAGCATGACACATTCAGGCATGGTGCCCTGGACCGTTGCACCTGCCACAGGATCTTGATGTAGCGGGACAGTCCTCAGAGTGCGGTTAATCATACCCGCAGTATTGACATATGGACGCGGACCCATGCCTTGGACCCGCCTCCTGGCATTTCTGGCTCCACCTCGCCTTCGACGACGACTGCTTCCCAATGGCGAATGCCTCTTCTGACCTGCCGGGATGCACCCCTTGATTCAGCCAGTTCATGTGTTCTCCCACTGTCCAGTATTTGTAGCAGAGTCCAACCCGGTTCCCTCAACACCTGCCTGCGAAGCTTGCCTGAGCTGCAACCCTGGATTACTTGATGTCTAATCATGGCCTCATCGTTGTCCCATCTACATGTCGTGGCCATTTGTTGGAGGCGTGCACAGAACTGATCAAGAGACTCCTCTTCCCGCTGTTTTTCGCCACTGAAAAGGAACCTCTCATAGTCTGCGTTGGACAAAGGAATGAAATAATTCTTTAAGGCAGTTTTGACTGCGTCATAGGTTGCCACTTGCAGGTTGAGAGATTCATAAATTCGTAGAACTTCCATACCTGCCGAGTATAGCAGAGTCGCCCTTTTTGCGTCGTCGTCGGTTTCTCCTGTTGCAGTAAAGTACATGTCCAATTTCTTTATCCACAACAGCCATTTCGGCCCTAGCTTCGAGGGGGGGCCCGATGTGTCGAATTCTTGCATGGGTAACAAAGACCCCTGTTGTCTACGCACCACCACCTGCGCTGCCTCTGCTTCTCCTTCACTTCCCGCCATGTTCACAGGCCGCACAGGCACCTCCTACCTGGGTCAGAGGCCGCAAACCTGACTCGGACACACAAATGGACGTACCTCGACCCACTGCGCCGTGAGGATTAGCGTAGCTGTCGGACCTTCTGGTTTGTTTGGTGTTCCTCCAAAATGTGGGCAGCGCATGAGCACCTTTCCAGGCTGCTACTGCCACACTCTAATCCTGGAAGCACCTCCGTTTTTGCTTGCGTTGGATTCCGGGAACACAACGGTATCACGATGCCACGGTTGGCACGTAGCGTTGTGTGAACGAAACACTCTGTTCGCATCCCGCTTCGTTGCCAGATGTGGTGGAGGGGCCCTGCCTCGGGCCGCCCGGGATGAGCACACACGCACTCGCACAAGAAGACACAGGACACGCGTGCATGTCGTCCGGAAGTCCTGGCGGCAATTGCCGCACGGACGTTCTTTATTACTAACGCGCATGCGCGACCCAGAGCGAGGCTCACGCATGCGTCATTCGTGGCTGCGACATCACAATAAGCACTGGCTGTACAGCCATAACGGACAGAGCAACACCACTGCCATGATTAAGTGTATGACACAGCGGGGTGGTGTGTAAACGTGATTGGTTGGCAAGAATTCAGAAAACCCAAAAGGCTATGTGGGTGTGAAGTTGGTCTCTGCTCAGGACTGTCGTGTCCAGAGAGGACACAGTTAACTGTTCGGGGCAAAGCATCGTCCTGAAGACAGAGCTCAATGAAAGTGTGGAGAGTGCGCATGCGCAGCAGGGGTTTTGAAGCGTATCACGGCAGTGTGTAGGAGAAAGGAGAATAAATAAGACGTGTATTATTTACTGCCCATTTCACGCAATGCACGCACGCAACAGGGGCCTGCCATCTCATGAGTCAGGGAGACCAGGAAAACTGGCAATGAAGGTGGGATGGGAAGCCTGTCCCTCCCAATAAGTATTTCAGTGACCCCTATTGTTTGGAGAGCTGCTGAGCCAGTAACTGAGTTTTTTTGACAAAATGAATGAGGAGGCAGCCATCGAAGGTGATGCTTCCAGAGATGAGACATCAGACTATGAAGGGACCAGCGCAGCTGCATTTCGCCACCCAGGCCCATTTGATATGGCAGACCAGCACATACATGCCAACTGTGGTGTCCTCACTGCATCCATGTCACGTGGGAGGACCATGGGGCGGAGGGAAGGGGAGGAGCAAGGGGAACGGAAAGGGCGCCAGTTCCTGACTGATGTTAGAATAATAAAGAGTGTTGCACCCCAGCTCCTGTCGGTCTCTCCATTGCATGCTTTGTTCAAGTGAACCGAGTATGTGTGCAGCGTGAAGCGGTCCACTCCCAGGATACCACACTGGCGACGAGGCAGATTCAATAGCCCCAACAAGTCTGCCACCTCGGGAGCTCTGTGCTTGTGGCAAGCCACGGGATGCCACTGTAGATGCTGAGCTGCCGGCTCTGCAAGCAGCGTGGAAAGGAAGCGGGTGCAAGCGTGAAGGCTCCCCGCCACCGGGACACCCTGCGCGAGCCCGACCAGGACTGCGCACACACAGAGCCATCCACGGGTGGAGCAGCAGTTCCCCGTTTGCAGAGTTCTGGGAGGTCGAGATAAGGAAAAATAAATCTCCCGCCGACGGCAATGACACGTGCGGGACCACGTGCACACTGACATCTGCGGGTGGAGCAGCAGCTCCCCGCTTGCAGCAATCCGGGTGGTCGAGGAGTGCAAACCCCCAGCCGATGGCAACAGTGAAGATCCCGCGATCTCGGAAATTGGTGGAGGCGTGGCCCTCCCGCTCCAATCCAAGGAAGACAACACTGGGTAAGAGAGCAATACGCTCAAGTCTCCCCATCAAGCACCAGTTGTGCCCACACCAGCCCGACTTAATACCCCTGCAAAGTCTGCACTGGCCCACAACAGAGGCCCACCAGCACACTGCGCAGCGCACCTACCTGGGCCCAATTTCTCCACGAGAGCGGGAAGAGCCCACGTCAGCCCGCTCAGAGGCTGAGCCGCAGCGGGAAGGCCACACAGGCCCACCGGCACACAGCACAGCGCCCCACTTAGCACCTGGGCCCACCTCACACGGGAGAGGGGAGAAACCCTCCCACAAGATTACAGCCACAAACAACAGAGCCCAAAAGAAAGGCGGGAAAAGTCGGACATCAGAGCCCCACCTAGCAGACCACCAAGAAAACAACCGCTGAAGGGAAAGGAAAACCTATCATCCCATGAGCATTTCGGAAGAGGAGTCACTGCCAGTCCCAGTGACCCCTGCCAGACCATCACATAAAAGAATGACGGACAGCATTCTGTCCCAATTACCATCCAACTTCGACCTCACTGACACCAGCACACTTGGGTCACGGTGGAAAAGGTGGCTGAGGGACTTTAAGGTGTGCCTAAAAGCGGCTGGACCACTAGAAGATTAACAGAAACATAACATGCTAAACCACGCAGTGGGATCAAATGTGCGGGATATCCTAGACGAGATACCAGAAAACACCATAGACACCTACACCAGTCTGAAGACAGCCCTCACGGACTACTTCACACCCCACACAAACGTGGACTATGAAAGACACATCTTTCACACCACAAAACAAAGCAGAGTCGAGAGCATGGATGCGTCTGTAATGAGGCTAAGGCTGAGAATGAAAAACTGTGATTTTAACAACTACTCGAACAATGAAGCCCTCAGATCACAAATTATAGTAGGGTGCGAAAGCGCCAACTTCCGAAAGCGGCTGCTGCAGCAACCGCGCAACTTCAAGGAAATACTACGCCTGGCTCGCTCGGATGCCGCACTCGCAGCACAAGTGGAGGGCCTCGATGACATAAAAATCACACATGGAAACATGAAATCCTTAACAAACTAGAAGGCGCAGCAAGAAACAACGGTGACCCCTTTTGCTATAGGTGTGGGCACGAGTATCCACATGAGGGGCTATGCCCTGCCATGGGCCAAACATGCTGTGCCTGCAGCAGAGAAAATCATTACAAAGCCGTTATGTCTGATTTTTCACAGCAAAATGAAGGGAGCGGGGAGAAACGGAAAGTTTGCACCGGAACAGGAGCAAAGTCAGTTGACCCAACACCGAGCGACACACCAACCCCATGACATGGCACGCCACAGACACCATGATGAACAATCCAAAAGAAGACAAGACAGAAGAGAATGGAGAGAAAGCAAGACTGCACCATCCAAGCCAAGAAAGAGACCCAGGCGATACGTCAGGTGCTTCGTAGAACAAACGCAATATGACAGTGCATCAAGTGCCTCTTCGGAAGAAAACCCCCGCAGACATGTGAAACACCAAGAGGAACCGAGGAAAAAGGGTAACCTGTATGCGCTAGGAAACAACACGGCGAAAGAACACAGCCCCACCCGCATAATACAAATCAACCAAACAGCAGCCAAATTTCTAATAGACACAGGGCCAACCGTGAATGTAATCAGTGAAGAGGTATACAAACGCATACGAAACGCCCCTCGCCCACAACCAGCAAGTTCCCTCATCTTCCCCTATGGCTCTAAGGTACCTCTGGCTTGCAAAGGATTCTTCATGGCGTCATGCTGCTACAAAGACCATCTAAAAGACATTCCCATGCACGTTCTAGAAGCCGCCACCGACAGTGGATGCATCCTAAGCTATCAAGCAGCCATAGAAATGGTGCTGATCCACATAATGTATCGACTCATGGTACATAAATATCTGGACCCCACCGCAAGCATTGATCAGGTTTTTCCCTTACTGTTCAAGGGCCTAAGCAAACTAAAGAATAAAGACATAGAGCTGCACATCAACACCAACTTCCCACCAGTAGCCCAACACTATAGGGGAATCCCCATCAACATTCAACAACAAGTCAAAAACGAGCTGACCAAACTACTGAAGGCAGACATCATAGAGCCAGCTGAAGGTCCCACGCCGGTGGTCTCCCCCATAGTACCAGTGCCCAAAAGAGACTCACCCGACATCCGAATATGTGTAGACATGAGAAGACCTAATGAAGCCATCCTGAGGGAACGCCATCAAGCCCCCCGAATTACCGACATGGTACATCTCCGAAACGGAGCGACAGTCTTCTCCAAACTGGACCTAAACAAAGGTTATCACCAGCTAGAACTCAGCAAGAGGTCCTGCTACATAACAACCTTCGACACCCACCTCGGGCTGTTCCGATACAAGCGATTAAGCTTTGGTGTATCATCAGCAGCAGAAATCTTTCAGGCAGAAATCCATAACGTCATTAAACACGTGCCCAACTGCCTGAATTACAGTGACGACATCCTGGTTTTCAGCCAAACGCAAGAACATCACGACGACATGCTGATGAGAGTATGCATGGCCTTGGAGGAGGCCCAACTCACCCTGAACAAAGAGAAGTGTGAATTTTGGAAGAAAACACTTCCGTTCTTTGGACACATATTCTCAGAGAAGGGCATGACACCAGACCCAGAGAAGGTTAGCACACTCAGGGAAGCTGAGCCATCCACCACCACCTCAGACCTCAGTTCCTTTTTAGGACTTGCAAGCTACTGCACAAGGTATATCAGAGACTTTGCATCTGTCAGTGAGCCCCTCAGGGCCCTCACCAAACTAAACACTGAATTTGTCTGGTCACATCGGTGTCAGGAAGCTTTTCAGATCATCAAGGACCGCATCTCGGACACCAAGAACATGACGTACTTTGACCCAAGAAAAACCACGAAACTCACCGTAGACGCAAGTCCGGTAGGCCTTGGAGCCATCCTCACGCAACTGGATGACAAGGAAGGACATGAAAAGTACATTGTGTCATACGCCAGCCGAAGTCTCTCCAAGACAGAACAAGCATATTCTGAGGCCGAGAAGGAAGGGTTAGTAGTGGTCTGGGCCTGCGAGCACTTTCACCTATTCCTCTACGGGAAACCATTTGTCGTAGTCACGGATCACCAAGCACTGACCTTCATATATGGCAACCCACAAGCCAAAATGCCTCCCAGAATAGCAAAGTGGGCACTTTGCCTCCAGGACTATCAGTTCACCGTAACACACAGGCTGGGTAAAGAGCAAAACCCTGCCAATTTTCTCTCCCGCCATCCACAAGAGAAATGCGAACCAGAGCTGTCCATAGCAGACCAATACATAAGATACGTCATCCAGAGCAACACGCCCCAGAGTCTTGACATTGATCAGATCATTTGTGAATCCAACGCCGACCAAGGAGTGCAAATCATATTGAGATGCCTGGAAACGGGGCGATGGAAACAAGCAAACCAACTCAAAGAGACTGCAAGCGAAGAACCAAGACAAGACATCACGTGCTTCCTAGCAGTGAAAGAGCAACTTGCAAAGTCAGAAGGGGGTCTGTTGCTAAAAGGCACCACGCTTGTAATACCACGCAAACTGCAACGGAAAGTCCTGGAACTAGCCCATGAAGGACACAGGGGCATAGTGCCACAAAAAGAATGTTAAGACAAACACTGTGGTTCCCACAGCTACACACACTAGTGGAAGAACTACTCAAGAACTGCCCCACATGTGCAGTCATAAAACCCCACACTACACCTGAGCCACTGTGCATGACAGCACTTCCTGAAGGGACATGGGAAGAAATAGCAGTCAACCATTTTGGGCCCATCGGGGGGGGGAGTACATATTAGTGGCAGTTGATGAGTACTCATGATACCCGGACTTACAAATAGTACCGTCCACGTCAACGCATCATACCATCCCAGCACTGGACAGGATGTTCGCCACATACGGAGTTCCCAAGGTGGTAAAATCTGACAACGGGCCCCCATTCACTGGGCAGGACTTTAAAACCTTTGCTGAGTATATGGGATTCCGCCATAGAAAAATAACACCTCTGTGGCCACAGGCCAATGGCACAGTAGAAAGATTTAAGAGCAATGTCAAGCTCACAACACATATTGTGTGACTCACAGGAGAGCCCGTGGAGAAACTCCTATGCCAGCTCATGCGAGACTACCGAAACACACCACATAGCACCACCAGAAAAACACTGTCCGAGATAATGTTCGGACGAAACATTAGGACACGGTTGCCGCATGCTGCTGCTGATGAAGACCGGTACGAAAATGACCATGAGATGAGAAGGAAAGACACCCTCATGAAAGAAGGCATGAAAAGAGCTGCGGACACCACCCGAAGGGCAAAAGAAAATGACCTGTCACCAGGGGACATTGTGATAATCCGCCAACCACAAAACCGCAAGAACATGGCTCCATTCAATGATGAACCCCCCACCGTCATCAAGACAAAAGGATCGCTCATCACTGCAGCAGGAGAACGAAGATCCACAACGAGAAACTCCTCCCACTTCAGGCGGATGCCCGGAGTCACACCGACTGCTGACATGAGTCTCAATGATACCCACCACAACTGGGATGCCCCATACGACGGGGACAGAGAAGACTCAGAAAATGACATGTCGCAAGAGATTGCCCCAAGCCAATCCACAAAGACGGACATCCAACCCCAGAGAACCCGCAAGAAACCTCACCGCCTCATTGAGGAAATGAACTGAAGGCAGGACTTTGTGTTTAGTAACGGGGGGTGTGGTGTCGTCACTGCATCCATGACACGTGGGAGCGACCATGGGGCAGAGGGAAGGACAGGAGCAAGGGGAACGGAAAGGCCGCCAGTTCCTGCCTGATGTTAGAAGAATAAAGAGTGTTGCACCCCAGCTCCTGTCAGTCTCTCCATTGCTTGCTTTGATCGAGTGACCGGGTATGTGTGCAGCGTGAGGCAGTCTACTCCCAGGATACTACACCAACCCTCCCGATTTACGGGGGAGAGTCCTGATTTTTCGGCGAAAAATATTGTTATTTTTCCCCGTCTCCTGCCTAAAATCCATAGCCCCAATGCATTTCTATGGGGAAATGCATGTGTCCCGATTTCCTTGGTGATATCTCCCTCCCAGGTATGCCGCAATGTTGGCATGTATGCCAGAAGGCTCTGGGCCCAAGATGGGAACGATGGCTCAGGAGGTTTGAAATTTACTTGGCTGCATATGATGAGAGCTCTCCAGACAAGTTTGCTAGGAGGATGCTCCTTAATCTGGTAGGAGACGAAGTGGAGGACCTCATTCCAATTTTCCCACCTGAGGAGGTAAAAACGAATAAGGGACTTAAAGAAGCATTGGGCACATATTTTGACCCACAGAGAAGTATCGACCACGAGAGGCACATGTTTAAGATGGCAAGCCAAATGAATGGGTAGTCGATAGACGCCTTTGCAACCCGGTTACGCAAACTAGTAGACCTTTGCGAGTTTCACAAATGTACAAATTAGGAGGCCGTCAGATTTACGAATCATAGGAGGATCCCTTTCCTCCACCTTCAGAAAGAAATTGCTATGTGAACCTCTTCCCCTTGCCACCATTCTACAAATGGCGCGAACAGAAGCGAGAGCAGATGCCTAAGCAGCACAAATAGACACTGGAAAGGAGTTTGGCAAGAGAACAAGCATACCAAGTCAGAAAAGGCAAAAGAAGCATGCAAGGTGTAAATCCACCTGCACAAAGGCATGGGACAACAGGAAGATATTACAGCTGTGGCCTGCCATTTCGGCACAATGAAGGAGTAAGGTACCCTGCATTTGGACACATGTGCGCAAATTGTGGAAGAGAAAATCAAATGGGAAGGGTGTGCAACTTGCCGCCAAATCGCATGCAAGAAAGTAGCAGTTCAGCCAGGAAACACAAATGAACATGCGCATGGCAGGGCCCAGAAGAGATGCAGATGTGAGAAAAAATTTAGTTAGTCATGTCTGGCAAGTCACGGGCCGATCTCTGTCACCCACACCTTCCCAAGAAAGAAGCCAACGAGACTATGCATACATGATGACTGACGTAGTGACTGCTCCAGAAGGAGACATCAACATTAAGGTGGGCAACATCCAGCCAGGTTCGTCATTGACACTGGAGCCACTTTAAATATCATGTGCATATCCGAAATTCCGTAAGATGGCGCATCCGCCCACGTTGACGCCGTCCGTGCTCAAGGTATTTCAGTGGGCTGCGAATGGACCTGTTCGAAATCATGGAAAGTTCACTATGGAGCTATGCTACAAAGGGCTGTTTGCCATGGCAGAACTGCACGTTCTTCAAAGGGTAATACCGGGAAGCAATCTCCTGGGGAGACTGACGGCTGTGGAAATGGGAATTGCTGCTGTAACGTATGCCATGAGACATGAGGTGCCGATTGGAGAGCGATTTCCGGAATTATTCAGAGGAATCGGATGTTTGAGAAGGCAACCAGTAACTTTCCACATTGACGACTCAGCTGCCCAACATCCCGACGGATACCGATCCATTTGAAACCCCAAGTGGAGGAAGAAATCAGGTGTCTGCTAAAAGAAGACATAATAGAACCAGCCTGTAGTCCCACTCCTTGGATTTCGCATGTGGTGGCTGTGCCCAAACAAGGTTCATTTGACAAAATACAGCGTAGACATGAGGCAAGCAAACAAAGCCATTGAGCGTGAGAGGCATCCAGGCATGCATCTGGATGACATGATCGGCTTGCTGAACGGGGCCACAATATTCCCCAAATTGGTCCTATACAAAGGATATCATCAAATCAAACTTGATGAACAATCACGATACATAACGACTTTTGCAACTCATGAAGGATAATTTTGCTGCAAAAGACTCTCTTTTGGAATATCATCTTGTTTTGAATATCATCTTCAGCAGATCTTCCAGGAGAGCATCAGCAGAGTGATTTGTAATGTAAAAAACTGTTTTAATTACAGTGATGACATTTAAGTTTTTGGAAAGGACAGGGAGCAACATGACTGAGCTCTACACAAAGTGTGCATGGCGTTCTCCCAAGTAGGGTTGAAATGAAATCCAGAGAAGTGTGCATTTCAGAAACAGAATCTGAAATTCTTTGGGCATGTGTTCTCGCCAGGAGGAATGAGCCCCGACCCAGGAAAGGGGGAGGCCATCACTGATATCTTTCCCCCAGAGGACGTAAGTGAGGTGCATTCATTCTTGGGCATGGCCAGTTACTGCAGCCGGTACCTGAAGTACTTTGCCACCATCAGTGCCCCCCTGAGGGAACTCACCAAACAGGGAAAGGAGTTTCAATGGGATCACCATTATGAAGAAGCGTTCATACACATCAAAGAGGGAATTGGATTGGCGGATGCATGGCCTATTTTGACTCAACCAAATGTACAGAGCTAACGGTTGATGCCAGCCCGGTGGGGTTGGGCGCCATTCTGGCCCATCACAGTCCAGTGAGAGACAGTACACGGGCGATTGTTGCATATGCCTCCAAGAGCCTCTCGGAAGTCGAACAAAGATACTCAAAGCCACAAAAAGGACTCTCAGTAGTCTGGGCCTGTGAACACTTTCAGATGTTCCTTCTGGGAAAGTCATTTGCAATTGTCATGGATCATCAGGCACTGACCACATATACAGGAATCCAAAATGCAAGGAATTAATACAGAGAATCATGTGCAACTGCACAGTATCCTGGTAAAGCGTCCGGCAGACAGCATTACCAGGGAATCTCAAATTTTTGAAAACTTAGCCTTGAGGATGACCCATAGGTAGAAACACTTGTCGGCTGTTTTCTTAGACACCAATAAAATGACCTATTTAAAGAAACACTTCAGATTGCTATATTGAAAATTGGTTTTGGATTAACTGCAGGATAATTAATTCGATATGGGTCGGAGCGCTAATGGATAACATGCATTTCTTTTTGTAACTGTTTCAAGTGGAAGGTTAGGGGTACCTTTGCATGCTGCATTTGCTGCTTAAAACCACCATTGGAGTCTAGTTGACTAGTACATCCGTATATTGGTTACACCCCTTTGCCTTTATAACCTTCTTAGATAAAGGGGTCAATGGTCACTGCCCTACCTCCAGGGCGTGTGATTACATGAAACATATCGCAGTTCGGGCTATATCGTGAAGGCGAAGAGGAAAAGACTGAAGAGGAGAGCGAGTTTGAAGAGGAGCAGGACGAGTCATGAGGAGAAAACTCTAGGGGCAGACTCAGAACCGGAGACGCATGTAAGACCCGAGCGATATATCAAGAGACAAGTACAATTGATCAAAGAGATCTTGGATGAACTGTGAGTGTATGTGTTTGCCCACAAGGGGAAGATGTGTCCGGAGAGGACACAGTTAACTGTTTGGGGCAAAGCCTCATCATTTATTATTTTATGAAGGCAGAGCTCAATGAGAGTGGGGAGAGCGCGCATGCGTAGCAGGAGTTTTGCCGCATATCACTGCATTGTGTAGGAGAAAGGAGAATAAAGAAGACGTGTTGCCTCAGCCCGTGCCCGTTTATTATTTACTGCGCATTTCACGCACACAACAGGGGCCTGCCCCTTATGAGTCAGAGTGGACAGAAAAAGGGCATGGGCCTACACACTGACACATCACACATGAGGGCGAGGTACTCATGCCTTAGAACTGGAATAAGGGCCATGTGGGTGCTGGTCACCAGACCGTGGCTCATTATGTATGAAGGTGCAACCCACTGCAAGCGGAAATTGAGTCACTTAGGGAGGCCAACTGGGGAATTGTACCTGCCCAGAATGGTGCTGCTGAGCCGTGCCTCTCAAGGTCGTAGGATGTTAGGAACCATATTGTTAAAATGAACAGACAAAATACATGTGACTGCCTTAGGTATGATTCACATTCTGTAAAACCCTATAAAAACCCACGGGTATACTCTGCCAGTACAGAAATAAAACCTGACTCTTGCTGCTGCCATGGTAATCGCATTGGATTTATTGGACCGGTCTCCAGACCCACGAGTAAGAGGCACAGGCAGAAGAGACGTGCACGAGCACACTGCCTGCCCATTTCAGCTTCAAATGAAGATAGGTAATGGAGGTTGCTGGGGCCTCTAACACTTATTTATTGGTGATTTATATGTCGCCAAAAGCAACAATGTCACTATGCAATGCCTGCTTGGAAACAGGTCAGATAAAGATGAGAGAACGCATGGATAGGAGGAAGCCGAGGTGGATTCAGCGGCAGCGTGATTGTTAAATGCCAATGCCCCTATTGATCGCTTCAGCATGCAGAGCTGGAGACCACGTCGGATCTATTTGCCTCAAGGCGCAATTAATAACAGAGGAGTTTCTTCAGTGGGACAGGATCAAATGGCAGCCACGAGAGTCCCATGCCTACATCAATGGGGACCACCGATGGAAAACATGTTGCCCCCTGTTCATGATGATCCCACATAAGTTAACCTATGCCATGAGACAGAAAGCCGTCTAGTGCTGATTACACCATTCTGGTGAACACAAGCATGTTTCCCTGGGTCTACTAGAACTCTCAGCGGGACATCCTATCCTCCAACTAGAGGGTGTGCAGGACACAGACTTCACCCTATGGACTTGAAGGGTACTTTCACATTGGTGGCATAGATGATTTCTGGGTAGCCATATATACAGAACTTTCAGCAGAGCCTGGTGGCTCCCTAGCCATCTAATCGAGCCACAAGGGCATAGAGGGAGAGAATGAATGCAATGTCCAGAAGTTGTCATAAAAGGTGGGAATTCGGGGGGGCGCTGTTGCGCTTGCAAAAAATGGACGCTTGAATGAGAGTTCCGGTCTGGGAAAACTCCTTAACTCCGAAACCTGCGGTGGGGCAAAGTATTTCCTGGGGAAGAGACTGCTATCTGATTGCAGGTGCTTCTCCACAGCGGCTGCCATGATATCGTGCAGCGGGGGCTCGCCGTGGCAGAGATATTGCTGTTCTAAAAGACAGAGTGTCTCCCTTGTGCTGATCCGGGCCTCGCCTCCAAGAGGGGTGGGCCCTTGCGCGGGCAAGTGCCGTGGCGGCAGAGGCCTGCCGGGAGCAGGGGTGCCCCAGTGTCCTAGCCGGCGCGCCTTACCGCTGTGGTGGAGGAGTGGTGGCTGCGGCTCGGCGAGGGACTCGGCTGGCTGACAGGCACATGTGCGCATAGCCTGGCACCCCATCTAATAGCAGCCCGCGTGTTGAAGGTGGACACTGGAGCACGCTGAGCTGCCCGCGCAGCTCTGCACAAGCCTCACAATGGCTCTCCAGTCACCGCCGAGAGTGGCGAGTCCTCCCAACTCTTGGGACTGAGGCGGCCCGAGACGAGGAGCTGCGTTTCCGGGGTGGAGAGAGGTGGCCTGAATCTGTGAGGGCTAGCGGGCACCGGGCGATGAACGCGGCCCCATCACAGTGAATACGTGGGACGACCAACCTACATAACGCACCCAAACATCCTTCCAACTGCACAAACTCTGCCTTGTCCCGCCTGGGGAGGGGAGGCCGTGGGTCCCTGCTCGCTGTGACTGTCACAGAGCGGCTTCCTGCCTTCTTCCACCCCCACAGTAACAGGGTCCGGCTATTCGGACTGCGGTGCGGGGCTCCCCTGATCCGTGTTATGGTGCAGCGAATACACGAGCCGGCAGACCCACACATGTGCGCAGCTCCCCCCACAGTCTATCATATACCTAGGGGCCTGCGGCGGATTACACTGGTGACCAGTTCCTTGCCCCGCTCCTTCACCTAGTGCATGCCCTGGGGGCAATCATACATGGGGGAACATAATCCATTCAGCTAACGGAGGACTTGGCCCGAGGGGTCGCCACTGTTGATACTGCTCCCTCTGCCAGAACTTAATATTGCTGCAGCTCCCTATCAGGACTCGCAACACGCCCTACAATCTCCAGCTCATATACCGCAGCCCTTCTCCATTACCACACAGGCCCATCTCTCCAAGACTACTTGTTCCCCCCTGGACAGGTCTGAGTAATGGGCTACAAATTGAAACACGGAAATTCCATAACTGACCCCCAACGAGTCAACTGAGTGGACAAACACACCTTTCAGCATTCATCAGGGGCCTAATACTCCAGGGTCAGTTCACCCTTGTGCACACACCTGCCAGATGCACCCTCGATAAAACGGCTGGTGCTATTACCACACGGCCAACAGACACCAAACTCCTGGAGCCTCCCCTATTACCTCATCACTGTACTGTCACCTGGAATCTGGCCCACGCATTGCTTGTCCATCAAACAAAGGACCCCACTACCGGTCCCGAAATCTGCCTAGAACTGGATAGCCGCACCCCTTGCGGCTACTTGCTGAAGGTGAACCATCTGGCCCTGTGAAGCCGCATCCGCTCCGGGTGAGCCGCGCAGTTCGTCTCATGTGGCGGCTGCTGGGACCATGACAAAAGGAGCTCATATGGAACAGAGCTCTATCAATATGTTTGCGAAAGCACCACCAAAGCCCTCGGAGCTCGCACCTGAGCCTGAACCTGCCACGTCAACGCCCCCGGAGCCCACTGAGTCTAAGAAAATGCTGGACTACATGCGTGAGGTATTCGCAACCCTACACTTTAAATTGGACAACATGAACAGGACCATATCATCAATTAAAGCCCACATGGAAAAAAACGACAGCCGAGTTACGGAAGAAACCAGGGTCGGAGCAGCTGAGGATAACATTACTGCCCTTCGAGCGGAGCTGACCACGCTCTCCAGACAGGTTCAATCATTGCAATAGTTTTAAACTACTGCAATAGAGACTCGCTCCTTTGAGCGGCGAGAGCCAAAGGGGAGCTCTTCCTTGGCTCCTCCAGGATCCACTTATATCCCGATTTCTCTGTGTCTGTCCAGTAGGAGCACAAGACTTTCTTGGCTGCGAGACCTGGGGGTCAAATATTCAATACTCTATCCGGCCAAACTCAGGATTGAACACTCGAATTAAGTCTACTTTTTCACCATTCCCGAGGAAGCCTCCAAATTTATTGACGAACATTTCCCAAGATGACCACACACATATTGGCAGCCAAGCTTGTGACGCTTTGTTTATCAATATCCCTGTATCAATACCTGTTGTGTACCGGAGCCTGTTGGTAGAAGTCCCCAGGATCCACAGTCTATTCCGGTCCAATTGGTTCCTTGTTCAATGTTACAAATTTGTCATCTTCACTCGTTATATATCTTCTTCACACTACGTACCACTAAAATGCCTAGTCTTTCCCGGTGTTGGAGCATTACCGCTCATAGCTGCAGCACAGCCCCCCCCAGTCGATGCTGCCACTGTTCTTGGTTTATTTCAAGGTGTTCACCCCTCTGTTTGGGAGAAGGGTGGGGGAGGGTTGGGAGCGGCGTTATCTTAAAATTGCTTGACGTGCAACAGGGTACGAGAATGTTTGAACATAACCAGTTTCACACATTTCAATCAGGGGCCTATTCACACCTCTGTGGCGCCTACACCCCAACTTCTGATTCAACATCCTGTTTTACAAATGTATACTAATTGGCCTGATGACAGTCGATAACTTTGTCTGTATGAGTTGGAATATTAGGGGGCTTGGTAATACTGCAAAGATGCGGAAGCTGCAGCTGTATGTTGAACGACACCGAGTGAAACTGCTCTTTTTACAGGAAACCCATGCACGCTCCGGTGGATGCGAGAGGTTTGCTAAATCCTGGGGCCTCCAACGATACTATACGGATTATTCCACCCAGAACCGTGGGGCCATGTTCCTGATACACAAGAGTCTTAAGTTCCAGCATAAGGCAGTCCATGTAGACACCCTAGGCTGCTATGTTCTGTTATTTGGGACCCTATTAGATCGTGAAATTGTACTCCTCAAAGTATACGGCCCCAATGTGGATGATCCCAAATTCTACACACACCTGTCATCCTTGTTGTCCGGGTTTCCCCTTGTCCCTATCCTCTGGGGTGGTGACTTTAATACGATCTTGGATATAGATCTGGATAGGTCGGGCTTCAGGACCCGTCAACTCACTAAGGCAGCTAGAACCATCATAGACCAGACCCAGCTAATGGTAGCAGATGCTTGGAGGCTCATGTATCGGGACGCTCTATCATATTCCTTTTATTCCTCAGTGCCCTTCTCCCGCTCATGGATTGACAGGTGGCTTGTGTCGGACATACTACTCAGAACCATCACACACATGGCAATTCTCCCCAGAACATTCTCTGACCATTCCCCGGTGACAGTCTCCCTACGGGGTCTGATGACAACCTACTTCGGTCCTGGAGATTGAAACTGCACGCTCTATTAGATGTGGCCTTTAGGTCCGAACTGGAGAATGCCATAGACAACTTCTTTGCATTTAATACTGGCTCAGTCCGCACACAGGCTACCCTTTGGGAATCGTTTAAAGCTTACATTAGGGGCATAGCGATCTCCAAGGAATCCGGGATCCTTAAGGTGATCCGGAGTGACATTGCAAAGAGTGAATTTCGACTCTCCTCCCTTGAGACCCAATATACCCTTTCTGATATTGGGATAGAGCTTGATACATTCCGCTCCAATGCGGAATGGGAGAGGAAGTTCCTGGATGACCCGCACTAGGCTTCTCTGCCAGGAGTCCTGCTCGCTCCTCATCCAAGTTATAGAGAGGTCTGACGGCTCACTGGCCCTGTCGTCACAAGCTATTAATACAGAATTCCGCTTATTTTATGAATCCCTTTACTCCAATATCAACAGTGTCCCAGCAGTAGGTGTCGAGGCATACTTGGACAGCCTCCATCTCTCTGTCCTCTCCACCGAGACCAGGTACTCCCTGGATGTACCTATCACACCTGACAAAATCTCTAAAGTCATAAACTCACTGGCCTCCGGGAAGGCCCCTGGCTCAGATGGCCTCCCGGTCGAATTTTATAAACAGCACAAGACTCTTCTGATCCCTCAACTATATGCACTATGGGAGGAATCGTGTGAATTGGGCATCCTCCCCCATCCCTCCGTGAGGCTATAATATCAGTGCTCCTCAAACCAGGCAAGCCCCCCCACCCAATGTGGCTCGTACCAGCCACTTTCCCTCATTAACTGTGATGTTAAGATCTATGCCAAAGTGCTAGCTCTGAGACTGGCCCCATATATGACCTATATCATACACCCAGACCAGGTGGGATTTATCCCGGGGCACTCTACATCCCTTAATTTGCGTTGTCTCTTTAATATTCTTGCCCATATTGATCCAACCATACAAGCGTGGCAGCCACCCCGGACATGCAGAAGCCTTTTGATTCCGTCTCCTGGAGCTACCCCTGGCGGGTTCTCGAGAGGAGCAACTTCGGGCCCCGTTTCCAGGCCTGGGTCAAACTTCTCTACTCTCATCCAGTGGACAGGGTGCGCATGAGGACAGATGCTCGGCCCCCTTTCCAATTGCCCGGGGAACGCGGCAGGGCTGCCCTTTCTCTCCTTTGATCTTTGCCATTGGCATTGAACCCCTAGCTGACAGGATACGTCAGAGGCATGCACACAGAGGTCTGAGACCCGAGATCATTTCCCTATATGCCGACAACGCTCTTCTTTTCATTTGCTCCCCTGCGGACAATCTAGCCCCAATCCTAGATGATGTCATACACTTCGGTGAGATATCTGGTCTCAAAGAAAACTGCTCCAAATCTAGCCTATTTCCGTTCACCGAAGCTACTGTTCCCCCCTCCAGACACCTTGGGTTTCACATGGTCACAGACTGAGATCACCTACCCCGGAGTAGTGTTTGCTCGTCAATCTGGTCCTCTATATGCAGCCAACTTCGGAAAATATCTTACTACACTCACTAGGCAATGCACGGGCCTGGCTGCGCGCTACCAATTTCGCTGGCAGGCAAAATTGGCATACTGAAAATGATCGTACTTCCCCAACTCCTCTACAAGTTCCTCAATATCCCATTAAGGCCAGGTTGCTAATTTGTTTAATCATTGACTAGTACCGTGAATAACTTCCTGTGGCATTCTGGTGCTGTCTGCCTCAAATTAGACACTCTAACTGCACCCATGTCTGAGGGTGGGCTCAGTGCCCCTAATTTTGAAAGGTATTGGATTGTAGCCGAAGCACAACATGCCTCGCACTGGTTTATAACCGCGGATCCCCCCCCACATACCAGACTCGAGCGGCTTGCTGTAGAGGGCCGCGATATCCGCTCTCTAGTCCTCCTCTTCCAACATGTTAAATTTGAACCCCTGGACCCTGTAGGTTCCACGGCACTGGCTTTAACTAAACTGCTGAGACTGACCCTTACCCTTCACCCCTTTCACGGTAATCTTCCCCTCTGGAACTTCCTCCCGGAGGCTCCCTGTATTCCCCCGGCTGCGATACATCGCTGGGCTGACGAGGGATTTGGGGCTGCCTGAGATGTCATTAATCAGGGTAACTTTATCGAATGGCCAGACCTTCCTATATCCCTGCGTAGAAGACCCTCCCATTGACTTCAATACATAGGTCTCTGCCACTCCCTCAAAAGGAGATACCCAGATTTCCCCGCAATTCCACCTGATGATCCCATATTAGCTGAACTCCTAAATACCATGTCCTTCAGAGGGAAGGGCTCCAGACTATATGCTTTACTTCAGGCCAAGGTCCCCCCTCCATTTGATAAACTCAGACGTACCTGGGGTGAGGATCTGGGAATCGAAATAACTGACCAGAGTTGGAGCCGCATGTGCACTCGCATCCATGACATTTCGTTCAACACTCGCTTTAAGCTGATCCAATTCAAAGTGCTCCACAGATTCCACTATACTCCGATCAGACTACACCATATGTCGAAGGACCACCCCCCCCAGGTGCCCCAGATGTGGCTCGGATGGTGCAAACTACATGCATATGTTATGTTTGTTTGTTTGTTTGTTTATTTATTTGTAGGGCGCACCAAACCCTTAGGTAACTGGACACACAGCATGACGAGAATACGTAAAGCTTAGTTCCAGATTTTGAGTGCTTAGGAGCAAGTTACAAAAGTAGCAGGGTACAAGTAGAAATCATACACATATATATACATCTGCGATCATTCGTCTTAGTGGTCGTTAAGGCGTAACCAAGTGAGGGTGTTGCGTCTGAACTGTAATAGGACTGACCGATTCTGAGCTCAATTGGAAGTGCATTCCATTGTTGGGCCACTTTAACTGGGAAACTGTTGTCTCCGTTTTTTTTAAGTCTAAATCTACGTATTTGAAGGCAGTAGGAATTAGTTGTCCTAGTAGGTCGTGCAATGGTTTTTCTAATTATTCTTTCCTTCAGGAATGGAGGGGCTGCGTTATTAAGACATCTGAAGGTTCATGACAGTGTTTTAAAGAGGATTTTATCACTAATTTTCAACCAGTGATGGTTTCTCCTAGCATTAGATATATGCTCTCTTGTGGTGAGGTTCAGGGCCGTTCTGAGCGCATTGTGTTGCAGTGTCTGTAATTTGTTGATGATATATTTGTTGGCTCCTAGGTACAATGCATTATAGTAGTTTAGTTTTGATAAAATGAGAGCGTTGGCTAAGATAATGCAGCTTGCTAGTGAGAGAAAAGGTTTGCAAGCTCTAATGAGTTTGCCAGTGTAAGCAGTGGAGGCCAAAGAGTTTACCTGTTTTTTTAGAGTTAGCGTGGAGTCCAGATAGAAGCCAAGAGTCCGAAGTGCTTACCAAGTGTGACTGTTTGGCTGGTACCCCTGCATGCTCCTCAGTCAGCTTTCTATTCTATTCCCTTGTGGACAAAGCCTCAAGGACAATCCCGTCGGCAAGCGGAAGGACTAAGGCTGCCGTAACAGCGACTCAGCTTAGCTTTTCCTCGCCAACTTGACAACTCCGGCTCCCTGCCCGCCTCCAGCACCGGCTCACTTCCTCATTAGCACTGCGCGTGCATCTGAAGTGCTTACCAAGTGTAGCTGTTTGGCTGGGACCCCTGCATGCTCCTCAGTCAGCTTGCTATTCTATTCCGTTGTGGACAAAGCCTCACAGACAACGTCATCGGCAAGCAGAAGGACTAAGGCTGCCGTAACAGCGATTCAGCTTAGCCTTGCCTCGCCAACTTGACAAGTAATTTGGGACTTTTTACTACTTGAACCTCTCTAGCATCAGGGTTGTGCGTTTCCCGCGTTGCCCTGTGTTTCTCTACTCAAACTTCCTTAACAGCGCGTGTAACCTAATTTTCTTTTTTCATAGCTTCGCCTCCCTGCCCGCCTCCAGCACCGGCTCACTTCCTCATTAGCACTGGTGCACGCGCGTCACGTGCGCGCATCCGAAGTGCTTACCAAGTGTGGCTGTTTGGCTGTTCGGGTGCGGGGTGAGTGCGGGGGTGCAGGTGTAGAGCCTGTGAATCAGGCTAAAAAAAAAGGGCGGAATGGGGCGACTGTAGCAGTGAGTCTTGAATTACCTGTGCCCAAGCATATGAATCCATGTAGCGCTATAGCGAATTCTGACATATATATTGGCACGCAGGGGTTAGATTCTCACATCGCTCCAACAGTTAGATCAAAGAAGACGTGTCTTGACTCCAACGATAGTCACACGTATCCTTCAAATCCTATGTGCAATGCCCCTATCAATGATAACTCTTTGCCTGGGTGCTGTAGGTGATGTGTCAACTTTTCCTCCGTCTGACACATCTCTGGTGGCCCCAGTAGTTTTGGCAGAGTTACATAGTCATAGAATACTATCCAACGTTCCTTCGACTCTACCCTCAAGTTCTCATGGAATCAGAGAACAGGTTCATTTTCACGCCGCAATTGCGGCCAACTTGAAACAGCTAAAAGAGAACGGGAAAAAAGATTTGAGTCTAGTGGTAAATAACATTAAGCAAAAGGCTAGCTCTCTGTCCCATGAGTATGCGGGTAACCCTAGCGATCTAATTTACCCGCAATCTCCCGTATTAGGCCTTGACCCACAACAGCACAAAGGCCGATCCGATCACATACGCCTTCCTAACTCATCTTTACCCTTATACCCACTTGAAGACACATTAATAGACCTTAATCATCAGGAGCTTCAAAATGTTCCTGTATTGACCAGGTTTTTGAACCTGCTTGATAAAGAGCATGAAAATACCCATGAAGCAATCAATGCACTAAGCACCTCCAACTCAGAAATTTTGAATACATTAAACATAATTGAAGGGTTTATGATGGCCCAAGAGCAATGACATACATTTTGGGCGTCCCAACGGCTTAATGGCCAGCTTCCTGCTCAAAATGTTCATAGGTCTTCATTATGCATTACACATGAACAGTCTACGCAAACTGATCAAATTCTTGATGTAGGAAGCTGTGCGCTGAAGACTTGTGCCCAAACCCCGCAACAACAAAATCCTTCCGATGCCAAGCACAGTCTACCTCTTGTGCATGATTATCTAGATATTGCAAAATTACAGCACGATCGCATATTGGTTTTGGAAAACATTCTTGTGGCAGCCAACCTTGTACCACCCGAGATATTGAGGGGGGAAGAGAAGGGAAGCCCATTAACAAAGGTGCCCGCTGCTAATGATATGCCGGATAGCCCGTCGGCCTTAACAGATTTGATTGATCATAATGTGGCCGCTCAATTGGTGACACAAGCAGCGCCGGAAGGTCCCGTGGAACAAAGTGGACCACAACAATCCACTTTCTTTATGTCTCGGAAAGCAAAGAAATTACATGGAAGAGCGCAGAAAAGGCGGGCATTGGCTAATGCTCATACTGCGTCTATTGATACTTTAGAGAAAACAAAAAATAAACCTAAAAAAATACAGAATTTAAAAGGCAGCTGTCCGAATCCATTTATTAAAAACCTTGTATCAAAGTCCTCTGATGACATGGTCATTGACCTAAATCAATTGAACATAGAGAGACAATCACATTTGGAGGTTAACAAGAGTCAGCAAAATGACGGACTATCTTTACCCTTACAAGTACATGAGAAAACACAAGACACAATAGAGGGGGCACAAGATCATGACAAGGGGGGTTCCTCGCAAGGCTCACCTTTCTTAATTCAAACCCACCTTCAAAGATTCTTTGAGAAAATGGATAAAAAAATCACATCCATGTCAGCACAGTCTACAAATAATATCACTAACGCTGCATGGATAGACAAAAAAGAAACTGGGCAACTTGGTGTTAGGTCTGGCGAAAACGAGCATGCTGAGCACAATAAGGCATTGTGTCAGAACTCTGTAGGATTCCTGATTGGAGTTCTGTTCCAGCAGTTGAACCCGTCCTGTAGCCGACGAGTTCTTTCTGCCAATGTACCCCTCAGGGATGTAAAAACAATCGCCTGAGGAGTTAATTGACCCAAAGATGGATGGACGCCACAGGATACCGTTGACCTGCAAAGGAAGGTCAGGATTAGTACCAAGGTAAGCACATAAACAACTAACCATAGGAGATCAAAGGATAACTACCTTGGTTAAGGAGCAAGATTCCAATTTAAGGTCAATGTTCCTGATCTGAGTAACAGGCGTATCCTATGAAATGGATAACGTTAGGTGGATTGAGTAAACCAAGAAAATCAGCAGTATGGCACAATAAGACAGACAAACCACAATTCCTACCATAGGACCAAGGAAGGTACTGCAGGATTAATGAAGCAGGGATGGGAAGTTGGAGAAAATGACCTAACCTCAGATGTACAGTCAGGGTACTGATGAGATGAAGAAAAGTTCCCAGGAAGAGTCAGAGTTCCAGCGAAGCAATGATCCACCTGACACCCGCCGGCACTAGGATGCCTAGCAATGTTCCCAGGAAGAGTCTAAGTCCAGCGAAGCAATGATCCACCTGACACCTGCTGGCACGAGGACGCCTAACAAGTTCCTGAATGGAGTCCGGACACTGGCGGTAGGAGAGTCACCAGGTAAGTTTGTGCAGTTGAAGAAAGAGCCGTGCGCTGGACGAGTAGAATGGTCAAGAGTTCCGGTCGGTTTCCTTGCGGGCAGCAGAAGTACAAAATCAGCAGGAATAGTGGGTCGTATTCGGTCCGATGTCGGCAACTGGGTTTCTGAAAGCAAACAGACAAGGGCAAGGCAAGAGAGTTCCGTGGAGCACAGCCGGGTCAGTAAATCAAGAGAGTAGTTCAAACAAGGTAGCAATGGCCGTAGAACACAAATTCAGAAGCAAGGAACAAATGAAAAGGCGGGGCATAAGTAGGAGACGTACATCACGTGATACAGTGAACAAGGCTTAACGTGTGAATACACGTGACTGCATGAACACGGAAGGAGTGCATCTCCAAGGTAACTTCCAACGCCGTATTTTTACTACACAGCGGCTTTTCATAGAGACAGAAGTACTTGGCGTAACACATGGTGAGTCTAAACGAGATCGGAGACCATGGATAGGAGACTTAGTCCGTAACCGGGTCTCACTCTTACGTGGCTTTTGGTAACTGGACCGTTTCCTGACACATTGACAGAGATGTTGGATGACAAAGAAAACTCTGAGGGTGGTTCACTGCCTTTATTGGTGACAAATCCTTCGCTGATTCCAGGTAGTTCTGAACTCTCAAAACCAAAATTAGCAACAAATGATAGAGCTGACGAGGCGGCACTTAACGGAGCAATTGCTGTTCCAACTAAGTATATCCCCCTGAAATTAAACTAGTGATGGGGTGGTGGGCAGATACAACGAAGATAGACAAACCTAACTTAACAGAGCTGCATTGATGTAAGTCTCCTCAAATACCGGCTCTACGTAATCTGGTATCGGAGGAAGTAGACTGGTTTAAATTACCTCATTTGCCCAACCATTGCATGATTTGTAAATTCCAAACGCCTATAATTGCTTCCCTAATATGGACTCATCTTAAAGACCTTGAATTTCTAGGCTATACATTGTTTGCCTGCTACTCAATGGAGGGGGCAACCAGCTTTATTCAATATCAAGCGCCGGTATTAAGGGAAGACCCAAATAGTGAATCAAGGGATTTCCAGCTGGCAACATTGAACGAAAAAGTAAGAATACAAGCTGAATCGGCAGCACAGATACTAAATGGCCTTGCCTGGCTGGAACCATTGATGAAATATATACTCAATGACAAACCACAGAAAGAAAAATCATAAAATAATGTAATTGTGTTGAATTCATTGAATTGATGTGGTTTCAACAACTTGGTTTCGTGGTTTGGGAAGCTACCTTTTAATAAACATCTGGCAATAATCATTTTACAAGAGACCATGGCAATTTCAGACATTCAGCTGGAGGGATACTCTGGATTCTTTAACCATGCTGAAAAGGGTTTACTAGGGCGACCACGAGGGGGACTTGCCATTTTTGTGTCAATTGTTTATGCCTTGAAAATAAGGTGGGTGTATTACACTTCCGAGATGCTGGCCATTGTGATATCTCCTTGTAGTCTAGGAAGTGTCCCTTGGTTAGTTATATCCTTATATTGGAATTCTATTTTTTTTTTTTAAATATATTTTTATTTTATCTTAACCAAACAACATTACAACGAAACATAAATAAAACACGTCAAACAACAAAACCAAACAAACAAAAAATAAGGCACTGCAATCCCCATCCCTCCCCCCTATAAGCCTGTAGAGTGTCCGCCATCAGTGTCCGTTCCGTGCGGTGGGGCCTCCTCGTTCTCAAATCCAGCCGAGGCCGATCCCGCACCAAACAGCTCAGCTAACAATAACTTCCATGCCGTGAGAGAGCCTATTTCTTCCTCTTCCCCTGCCATACTGCCATCTTGCCACACTGTCGTTTCGGCATCCGCCCATTTTTGGAGATCTCGCCACCAGACCTCCACTCGCGGCTTATGACATTGCTTCCACCCCATGGCTATCCTACGTTTGGCAAGCACATAAGCCAGATCCTTAAGTTTCTCAACATGTCGAGGCTTGCGCGCCCTGGGATACCCTCCCAGCAGACAAGCCCAAGCCGAATCCACCTTAAGTGTGATACCCCTCCCTGCCAGCCTCCGCGTCACTTCACCCCAGTAGATTGCAATCACTGGGCACGCCCAGAACATATGTATCATGTCCGCATTCTCTTCGTTACACTTGGGGCACGCCTGGCGCCCACTATCCAGAAATTTGGAGATTCTAAGGGGGGTGATATATGCCCTGTGCGTAATATAGAGCTGTATCTGCTTGAACCTGGCGTTCCTCGATACCTTTTTGTGGTACCCCAGGGCGCGCTCCCACATCCCATCCGACATCGGGGCCCCCATCTCCGCTTCCCACTCCAGTCTCAGGTGCCCCAAATCCTTCCCAACCTTTGTCATCAACATCTCGTACAACCTAGAGACCTCATGCCCACCCTCTGATGCGTCATACATTGTTTCCAGCGTGGCATCCGGTTCATCAGCCAAAGTAGTTTCGGGCCACGTGCTCCGGACCTCCCGGACCACCCAATGATATGTTACATATTGACCCCTGTGTAGCCCCGACCCTGCCTCCAGTTCATCGAACTCCATCAGGGTCCCATCCTGCCAGATGTCGCCCATAGTGACCAACCCCACTGACTCCCAATATGTCCGGATAATAGCTCTCAGCTGCCCGTCTTCCTTTGCCAGGGCGACCAGAGGTAACTGCGGCATACACGGCAAGGGGTCACCCATCATCCAACAGGCATGCCGCCATATGTTCCCACCAAGGGCTAGCATTTTAGGACGCTCCCTCATCCATGAACCAGTCACCCAGATCACCTCCCGCAGATAGAAGGGGGAACAGTCTCTCCCTAGCAGCCTATGTTCCGAGGTCTCTTCATCTGAGAGCCACCTGGCCACGTATTGCAGTTGCGCCGCAATATAATAGGCCTCGAAGTTCGGCAGCTTCACGCCACCTTTCTCGTAAGAGTTCTGCAATTTCCATAATGCGACCCTGTTGCGCGTGCCGTGCCACAGGAAATTCCTACACACGCTATGTAACTTAGCGAAAAACTTCCTAGGTATCATATACGGGATGTTATTAAAGTAATGCAGGAGCCTGGGCAGCACCACCATTTTAAGCATGGCTCCACGACCCATCATCGCTAAAGGCAATCTTTCCTAGAACCTCATGCACCTCTCAATCTTTACCACAGCTAACTCAGTATTATGCCTCAGTCGTGTGATACACATCAATGCCCAGGTACCGGAAGGAGCTCATCGCCCACGGGATCCGCAGCACTGGCAACCTCTCCACCGGTATCCCCACATAACTGCCTAGCGGGAATAGTACGGATTTCTGAGGGTTGACCGCTATGCCGGACAACCAGGCGTACCTCTCCAATACCTCCAAGATATACTGCAAATACTCTTCCGGATGTTTCAGGTATAACAGCATATCATCTGCATACAGGGATATAAGATGGCACTCCCCTCCCACCTCTATACCCACCAGGTCATACTGCTGCCGGAGGTAGATCGCCAAGGGCTCGAGGGCCAGTATGTACAACATTGGGGACCAAGGACACCCTTGCCTGGTGCCTCTGCCTAACTGCCATCTATCTGACACCACTGCGCCCGTACGGACCTTAGCCAGAGGCGCACTATATAATAGCTCGGCCCACCTCATGTAGCCTGGTCCCAGTCCAAACCGCCCCAAAGCCGCCAGCAGCCACGGCCATCGAACAGAGTCGAACGCTTTAACCGCGTCCAACGCCACTATCGCCAGTTCGCTGTCCTCACTGCCCCCCCATTCCACCACCCTGTGAAGGCGTCTGTGATTATGAGTAATATTCCTGTTCGGGACATAGCCCGTCTGGTCAGGATGGATCAGCTTGCCTATTACCCTCCGCATTCTGGCCGCCAGGACAGCTGTTAGGATCTTGCTGTCCTGGTTCAGCATCGACAGGGGCCGGTAGGAGCCACAATCATGCCCCGGTTTATTGGGTTTGGGGAGCGGTACTATAATCGCCTCCCTGAGTGATTCCGGCAGCCGCCCCACCTCGAACGCTTCATTAAACATCTCCAGCATGGGCGGGAGCACCTCCTCTCCATACGCTTTATAAAATTCACTGGGGAACCCATCCGCTCCTGGGGCCTTACAAGTGGGTAGCTGCCGCACAATCTCCTGCAGCTCCTCCAGAGTGATCGGAGCATCCATCTCCTCTCACTCTTCGTCACTTATCTTGGGCAGGCCTATGTCTTCAAGTACTACCTCTATCTCCTCCCGGCTTCCCCCCTCTCGATCCTCATATAAAGCTTGATAATATTCCGCAAATGCTCCATTCACCCCTTCCTGGGTGTCCTCCTCCACTCCCTTTTCAGTGATAACTGATCGGATCGGGGATCTTGGGGTCTCGCTCTTATACAGCCAAGCAAGAAGCCTGCCCGTCTTGTCTCCCCCGGCATGCAACCTCTCAATATACTTCTTGTAATTTAGATTACAGAGCCTGTCCCAATGTTCTGCGCACCTCTGCTGCAGATTAATGACCTCCTCCGTGTCCGTCCCCCCCTCCCCCAGCTCTTTCTCCAACTCAATCTCGGCTCTACGCAGATCTGCCAGGACTCCTCCCATTAATCCTTGGGATTTTGCAATGGCAACCCCCCTCATTACAACCTTAAAGGCCTCCCACAAAGTACCAACCGACTTGACGCTGCCTGTGTTCGCCTCAAAGTAAGCAACTATCTCCTCCCTCACTTCCTCTCTGAAGACTGGATCCCTGAGCGCTTCCGCCCTAAGGCGCCATGTTGGAATTCGCGCACGTGGGGGACAAAGCTGCCAACGCATGACCAGGGGCGAGTGGTCCGAAAGGACTCTCGCCCTGTAGTCTATCTGGTCACACTCCGCGACAATGTCCGGAGTGGCGAAAAAGTAATCCAGCCTTGTGTGTAACTGGTGCGGGGCCGAGTAGTGCGAATATTGCCTCACGCCAGGGTGTCTCGTCCTCCACACGTCTGCCAGGCCAAGGTCTGCCAGCAGCGCCTGCAGTACCCTAGCCGCCGGGCTGGGCCTGCCACCCTGTCATCCGACCTGTCCTCCTTGGGGTTTAGTACACAATTAAAGTCCCCTCCCCAAATCACCGGACCCCCCACCCCTTCACCCAGTCTAGTGATCAGTGTCCTAAAGTATGTCGCCGTGTCACGGTTGGGAGCATAAGTATTTATAATACACACTACTTTATTTTCCACAAGCCCCCTTACCATGACCAGCCTCCCATCAGACTCCACAACCTCCCCAAGTAGTTTAAACGGGACATGTGGTGCAACCCAAATCAGCACACCTCTAGCATAGGCAGAATATGTAGATCCAACTACTGTCCCTCTCCACTTTCTCCCCACCAGTTCCAGTTTATCCCGTGTCAGATGTGTCTCCTGTAACAAGGCGATATCTATCTTTTGCCTTTTTAGGTACAGCATGACCTTGTTACGCTTAAGGTAGCTGTTAAGCCCCCTAACGTTCCACGTTAGTATCCTAAGGTCCCCGATGACGTATCAGTGGCTCCCATCTCTCTCCCAGGTCCACTCGCCTCCCCCCTACCTCAAAGGCCCCCATTCCCAGTTTCTCTCCCAGGCTCATATAAAAACTAACCCACCCCACCCCCCTAACCCAACCAACTGCCCAGCTCCATCCCTAGATCTCAGGCATCCCTGTGTTCGGTTCTCTCTGGAACCCAAGTAGAGAACCCGACAGGGTGTCACCCGACACACAGTGACTAAACTAAACTCAACCTGGGGTGCAAAGAACAGCCCCCGGAGGCTCCCCTCCCGCACTTCCATATCCGCGCACACGGACCATGTTTCAAAGTCCTACCGCATACTCTACCATAACAAGGTCACATCGACTATATTCCAGTCCCAATATTCATAGCCCAACCGGGCCCGCAGCGTCACTTATCTCTTCCCGTTCCATCCGCCGTCCGCTCATCTGGTTCCTGAGGACAGTTTTGTGCATCGAGCCATTCCATGGCCTCCTCCGGAGTGTCAAAGAACAGCATCTTAGTCCTGAAGAATACCTTCAATCTGGCCGGGTAAAGCAACATATACTTGTACCCTGCTGCCCGCAATCGCCTCTTGACCGCCCCAAAGTTCATGCGACTGCGCTGCAATTGCAAGGTGTAGTCGGGGTAAGCAGTAATGGTCGCCTCTCCTCGCTGTATGGTGCCCCCCTTACGAAAGTGCTCAAGGATCCTTTCCCGATAATTGAGGATCTTGGCGATCACAGGCCTAGGTGGGTTCCCTGGCGGTGGTCTTCTGATCAAGGCCCTGTGCGCCCTCTCCACCGCAAACCCCTGCGACAGGGCTCCCCCTGTGATCTCCTGCAGCAGCAAGTTCTCAATAAACTCCATAGGATTCTGGCCTTCAGCCCCCTCCGGCAGGCCCACGATGCGAACGTTATTTCTCTGGGCACGTCCTTCCGCCTCTTCAGCCCTACTTTCCAAGTTGCCCACCCGCTGCACCAGGGCATGGATATCGCGCTTATGTGCAGTGCAGTCCGCCACAGTAGGGCCCATCTCCTTTTCCAGAGTTTCCGTGCGCTCAGCCAGGGCTCGTACATCCTGCCTCAGGAGGTTCACGTCCTCCTGCACCGCCCCAACCTGTAGTTCCAACGCAGTTTTCAATTCGACCACAGCAAGTTGGAGCTTGGTCTCCCACGTCGCCTTCAGGTCCGCGATCGCAGCGAGGACCTCCCGGTTCGCACCACTGGCGGCCATCTCCTTGGTCTGAGCCTTATCCTTGCTCCTGGCACCTTCCAGGCCGGGCGACGTCTTGGCGTATTCGTCGAGCGTGGGCTGTTTATTCTTCGCCCTCAGAGGCTTGTTCGACATATCTCCAGTCAGGAGCGTCCTTCTGGCCGCGCTCTGGTCCAGACCAGGGAGGCACTGTGCCCATACACCACGACTCAGCTGAGAGTCCCAGCTCGCCCAACAGTCTCAGGCACCGCTGTTGTCCGGCGCTCCCCCCAGATGGGCAGGGTCGCGCTGCCCCCTTCGTACCGCTGAGAGGGCGCACATATGCCATGGTCCCAAGCCACCACTCCTTTGTCCCCTCGTCAAGCAGCGGCGGCCATTTTGTCGTCCGTCGAGGTCTCGCCACCAGTCCTTCATTAGGCTCTTAAGTACACGTGCGCACTACGAACCCGTGTAAAAATGTGTCCTCTCGTGCAGCCGGACTTCATGTACACAGTCTTCCCAATCTTCGCCAAATCACAGCGGTCCTTACGCGGTATCAGTCGGATTATGTACGGATCAGCGGGAGCTCCCGTACAGGCACGTCTTTTCACATGGCTTCCAAGCCACGCCCCCTTATATTGGAATTCTAATGCAATCTCAATTGATGGTACAATTGATAGATTGAACACCTTGCTGATGGAAGTTGTTGATGAAATGCCAAATGTGCATATAATCTTAGGCAGTGACTTTAATTCTACCTTCATGACAAGTTACCCTCTGAGTGAATTGCATAATCACCATTATGCCACTGCTTCGTACGCGAGAGGACAACTGTGGGTACAATTCTTTGAAGAATGGGACATGCAAATTATTCCTTTTATTTCCAACGAGTCGATAGTGACCTGGACACGAGGCACAAACTCTTCGACAATCAACTATATTGTATTGTCGAGTAGGCTAGCAAGTACAGCTTCACCATGTATAATAGACGCCCTGGATTTGAGTGACCACTATCGTTTGGAGTGCTCGATCGACTGCAACTTATCAGAGTATGAACTGTTTAAACCCCTGGCCTTACCAGAAATTGATAGGCATGCAATTTCTATAAGGTGGAATCCAACACTTTGTAGGCAACTCAACGGCCTAGTTAGCCGTGATATTGTAAAAATCAACTCCAATCTGATGTCTGCAGACGCATGTAGGTCTGGTGACCTTAGGAACGATCAGATGATTCGTGAACATCGTATCTATCTAACAAGTCTCAGAACCTATGTACACACTGATAATTCATCTGGGCTATTTAATTTTGCTAGAGCGAGAAGGAAAAGAGAGAAAAATGATGAAATCCGTGCCTCGCTAAAGAACTCAAAGAATGCAATAGATCATGTAACCGACAAAAAGGCAATTTTGGTAAAGTACAAAAATGATATTAAAATTTTGAAATTCGAGTTTTACCTAACAAATAATCAAAAAATGATTAATCTCTTAACCACTAGAAAAACGCGGGACATCTGGGCGCTTTAAGAGATCCTTTAGCGAAGGCACTGGTGGAAATGTGCTCTGCTGTGAGTGGGGAGGCCTGGGTTGAGTTATTTCGTAATAAGTATGCATTACCTAAGAAATTTAACCTTAATAAGCCTCAATCCTTGGTGGCGAACTTACCATACACTTGTCCTTGGGGAGTGGAAGAAATCGAGTTGGTGATTAGGAATCTAAAAACTTCCAAAGCGGCAGGTCCAGATGGACTTCCGCTGTGTCTCTTAAAAGATGACCCGAAGTTATGGGCTGCCTATTTGAAACGTCGTTATGACTATTTATTTCAAACAAAACACTTACCAGCTTCTTGGTCTTCTGCCGCAGTTATCCCTCTGCATAAAAAGGGAGCTATCGATGAGCAGGCACATTTCAGACCGATTGCACTGATAGATGTGTCAGCAAAGGTTTTCGCCTCTCTAATTCTTAGAGAACTGAATTATTTAATTTCCTCCAGTCACATTCTATCACGCTTTCAGACCAGTTTCAGGAAGGGGATGGGCACCCAACTGAATGCAACAATTTTAGCGCACTTATTGCTAGGCTCTCGTAAGGAGCATAATGGTCCAACCTATATGGCGCTTTTAGATCCCTCATCAGCTTTTGACAGCATCATCAGGGAAATTCTATGGGAAAAAATGAGAGCTTTCCAGATCCCAGCACACATTATTGCCATGATTGCTCTGCTTCATAACAACACTAATTATAGGGTAAGAATTGCCCTAAATAGGCAGCTCACAGACCCTATAAGTACATATGTAGGAGTAAAAAAAGGGTGCAACCTAGCGGCTATTTTATTTAATTTGTACCTTGCCAATATATACAAACTATGGTTGCACTCCGATTCCTTTCCGGTCAAATTAGGGTATCTGCGTATTAATTGGCTTGCATTTGCCGATGACATGATCCTCTTTGACCAGACTTCGTTTGGGCTACAAAACAAATTGTATCACTTTTCTATCTTTTGTGACAAACATAATCTTACAATAAATCCAGTGAAATCCAACATACTTGTCTTCACTAATAAAAAAATAATAATATCATACTGATGGCAAATTAATGGCAATTCAATCCCACGGTCTTTAGGTATGATTTATTTAGGATATAACCTCACAAATACTGATTCATTGGCGTAATGGCAAGCTGCAATTACCATCAAAACAATGCCCCTGGTTGCACAGATGAAGATTTTACTTCAGAAGTTCTGTAGATTCTCTCTAATTCCGCTCATTGAATTCTACCTTCTTAAGGAAGAAGCAATAATTCTATATGGTCTTGATTTGTGTACTTTATCTATTGGATCTGTATTGAATACCACCCAAGGTATGATATCGAAGAAAGATTTACATCTGCCAACTTCTTTGCCTAATCCTATTATTATTCATGAACTAGGACTTTCATCACTAGCATCAAAATTCTTATGGCGAAAACTTTCTAACTTTGCAAAAATCCTACAGCCAACGAAAAACTCACTTTATGAAGATTTGGCTGTTATGAGAGTGAATGGTAACCCAAAATCAGTGCATTTTGCTTGTAAATTGTTACAACAGAACCTGGAAACGTTTGCAATGAGTACAGATGATTTGGTAGCTCGTCCACAAAGTGTAAAAAAAGAAATTGTACCAACATGATTGGGCAAACACCTCAGATTTGATTGGGCAGTATAAATCATATAAAGAATATGCAAAGTTTCGTCATAAGCAGAAACCTTATCTTTTATACATTAGGCAGTTCCCTTGTTACAACGTAAGATCAATGTACATGCGCTTTAAATTCAATCTGTTAGCAACTTAAGCCTGCATGAAACATTGAAAAAATCTTAGTGGGACACCATACGATGAGAATTGTAGATTCTGCATTTATAATGTGAGTGAAACTTTGAAATATCTGATATTAGACTGTGTCTTTTTTGAAAATGACGGGCAGAAATATCTTGGAGTTCATGTGAACAGCGTTAATGGTGTTACCTTAGAAACCCTATGGTCACAATGTATGTGGGGGTACAGGAAATCCTTGTACTTGCACCGTTTCATTTTGTGACAATTATAGACAATAAACTGGAACCTGTTAAGGTATAGGCCCATAGGATCTAGCTGATGGCCTTATCTTTAGATTATGCGTTATTTGCACTTATAACCCCTATTGAATGCTAACAAAATACAAGCAATTGGATAACAGTAATGACACATATATGAATGTAAAATAACGGTGATTTAAGGCACTTGAGAGCCCGATAAACTACTATTGATACCCTGGTGCGGGTATTAAATGAGAAATTGGGTAGCAGCAGTTTATCAAAACAATGTTAGTAGTGATTGAAGCAAAGATTCCAGCGGAGAAACAAGATTTGATTTAAAAGATGTAAAGAATTACTTTTAAATATGTTGAGCTTATGTGATGCAATTGTATATGTAAAATTGGAAGAATATTGTTTAGTGATGTTGTTTTTATCTAACTTTGTATGTTTTTTATATGGTTGAACATTCACTTTTTGGATCTGCTATTTTCGAATTGTTCGTGTTGTAAAGATGACTCATCAAAATCAACATAATAATAATTTTTTTAAAAATTTAAAAAAGACACGTGTCTTCACTTCTTTGGCGACTGTAAATATATTGCTGTCAATGTTGAAGGTGCTATAGTTGGCAATTTGTTTTAGGTTGTTAGCCGAGCCGGGGATCAGGATCTCTGTTTTATCGTCATTCAGGAAAAGGCCATTGGTTGCCATGCATGCCTGAATGAGGGTGTATAATTCATTTACTAAGGCTGTATCTGAGGTGAAATTGCCCGAAAGTGTGATGAGGATCTGGGTGTCATCTGCGTAGTTTGTATAGGTGACACCCAGTCTGTCCAATTTGTCAAATAAAGGCTTAGTAAAAATATTATACATGGTTGGTGAGACACAGGAGCCCTGTGGGACGCCACATGTTGTTTGCATTGGGCCTGCTGATGCTGAAGTGGAAAAGACGCACGTATTTCTATTGTCTAGAAAGGACTGGACCCAAGCTATGGCCTCACTTGAAAAGTGGGCAGCCGATGCTAGGTGTTTGCATAACACTGCATGGTCCACTAAGTCGAACGTTGCCGACAGATCAAGGAGAAGCAACATAGCTGTGTTTCCTTTGTCGTTGAGTTCGTCAATTTGTGCTTTATGGTCTATTAATGCTGTCTCTGTGCCGTGCTGGGGTCTGAAACCCGATTGGCGGGAGCCTAGGAGTTGGTTGGTCTCAAGGTAGTTCTGAATTTGAACTCTATCTATTATCTTGAGAAGGAAAGGGACCGTTGTTATAGGCCTGTCGTTTGTTGGGATGGACGGGTCTAAAGTTTGTTTTTTGAGAAGGGGTAGGACCCAAGATTCCTTTAAGCTACTTGGGACAGTATTGGATGAGAAGGAGGCATTAATGAGTTTAGAGTTGAAGGGGGCTAAGTCTCTAGCCGCATCCTTAATTATTTGGGCTGGACCGTTGTCTCCTTTGCCGTTCGATGGTTTTAGGGATGCAATGATTTTTTCATTTTCCTGAATGGAGACTTTGGAGAATTTAAATGGAGCCAGGTCAGGCTTGTCATTGGGTGTGGTATTAGTTGGTATTTCGGCAAAGGGGGAGAGAGGCTTTTGTAACTGTTTTGCAGTGTTTTTATTTTATTTGCTAGGGCATTTTGAATGCTAGTGCACCATTGCTTGTCTTTGGGTACGTTATCTGGCGGAGATATGGGCGATTCTAATTCTAAACGGATCACAAACAGTTTGTTGGTGTTAGAGCATGCTTTTGAGATTCTTTCATTAAATATTTCTTTTTTAGTTTGGATAATTTCTTTCTTGTAGACATTTGCACAGAGTTTTAGAATTAGTTTGTTTTCTTCCGTCGGGGAGTGTTGCCATATGGTTTCCAGTTTCCTTTTTTCCAATCTAAGTACTTTGAGGTTAGGGGTGAACCAGGTATTACGGTGACTCTGTTGTTTACTCTTGCGTAACTTAAGTGGTATCTAAAACCTTAGCCATAGTGACTTTGCCTGACTTCAAAATGCCGAACGCAGCACGGCATCAAACCGAGGCTGATGCCTTGTTGCTAGGATACTAGCAACTACTTCATCTGCCCACATCCACCGGCAGGCAGAAGCGCCGGCAGCCACACAAAGGCCCATACTAAGGCCCCTGTTTGCTCCCTGGTCGCGCCATGGAGCACGTGGAAGTGCCCTAGCTGTCGAGCCTATGGGCAGGACTCCTGCCTCTTCCTGTCGCCCATCTACCTAACAGGGTAATCGTATTGCTACTTGATCACACAGCCCTTCCTTGCAGTTTCAAATACAAGCTCTCGTCTGGCTCTTACTGCACCTTGCACCGCTAAATCTAAGCTCTGTTACACTCGAACCTGCTTCCCACATACTGCTTGAACGCACATCTCGTCAACTGCCACATCTACCTGACCTCTATAGCCACCTATGTACGTAAGCTATGTACCACAAGCTGAACACTTGCTCGAGAGGGAAATTATTCATTGCATTGCACCTTACTGCATTAAGTCAAACACTAAACCCTCTACTCCATGCCTAACTGCATTATGTAACTCCCCAACTCTAGACCTTCTCATCTTGTATTGTCGACCTGTTGCTTCAGGTTTTTCTGCCGCATTGTGCCTAAAATTGCATAAAATCTGCCTGGCTTGTCTAAACTTAGCCAAATTGGACTCTGCCTATATTACATGCCATTGAATCTGGCCATCTTGTATGCCATCAGCAAAATTTGAATCTGCCTATTTTTGTTTGTCATTAGCAAAATTGATTCTGCCTATTTTTGTTTGCCATTAGCAAAATTGAATCTGCCCATTTTGTATGCCGTCAACCAAATTTGAATCTGCCTATTATTGTTTGCCATTAGCAAAATTGATTCTGCCTACTTTGTATGCCACTAGCAAAATTGAAACTGACCTTTTGTTAAACTCAGTCCAGCTGAATCTGCTACCTGTGCCCACACGTAACTGCCCAACCTAAATTGCCTTGCCTATCACAGCTCTACAATTTAGCTCATCTTCACAGCTATAACTATGCTCACCTGGCTCACGCTCATCATGTTCCCTTATTGTGTCTTGCACAATAACGTACCATGTAGCGGTAATAATTACATCCCCTTCAGTAATGGATTAGCCAAACTCGGATGCCCAAGACACCACCCCATCCCTTGCCCCACACCTTTCCTGGCCACCCTGCCACCCTTCCCTCACAGTTGCCACTTACACCACACTTCTAAAGATAGTGACCACTCAGTTGACACCTTAGCCAACACTATCCCTGACAGACCTCTGAGTCAACACAAACCTAATGCTCCACACTAAACACAGGTTGACCACACTTGCATTAATCCTAATCTCCTCAAACACAACATACTATCAGGCTACAATGGTAGACTAAGCACTAGACTCCAGGTCACGGCCAATAAGCCATCTGCAACTCCCAAAACCAAGGCTAACAACAAGGACACTGCCGCTAACAAATATAAGCCCCCCCCCCTTAAAAGGAGCTCTACTTAATGTCAGATCCCTTGTTGCTCATCCCACAGAAGTCACTGACATCATCCTTTCCGAAGATCTCGACTTCCTTGCCATTACAGAAACTTGGCTACATGAGGCAGCAGGACCCTACCTAACCCTAGCTGTTCCCGACAAATATTCAATTTTCAGAGTGGACAGACCCAATGCTCGCAGAGGAGGTGTAGCTATCATATTTAAATCCTCACTAGACCTTAGATCAGTTACCTTGCCTCCACTTAAATCGTGCGAGTATCTCACTTTCAAACTTCAAAACCACCCCCAAGAATACGATTACCTTTCACTTAATATACAGACCCCCAGGTCCTCCTGGAACCTTTGAGGAAGACATCACCACTCTCATAGCCGACAACTCTAAACCTTCAGCACAAACTATTATTCTTGGTGATTTTAATTTAGGATACAATGACCCTAACGACACCCCAGCATCCTCCCTGGCTAATGCTATAGCTGAGCACGACTTCACCCAACTTAGCTCTCTACCTACTCATCAGAAGGGTAGAATCATTGATTGGGTGGCTGCCCTTAATTGTAATATCACCTGCAAAACCCCCCAACCTCTCATCTGGACTGACCACTACCTCATATCACTTGATATTAACACTAACAACTCTAATCCCAAACAGTGCACCCTCGCACCAGCCTGTCCTACCATAAATAAGCGCAACATTACTGCGGAAACCCTCATATCGTTGGTCATCCCTACTCTAAATACGCTCCCAGCCACTGCTGACCTCAACCTACTGGTCAACACTTACAATGACATCATGACCAACGCCATTGACACTATCGCCCCACTAAAGCTGCGGAAAGGCAAACCCAGAGCTCACCTGAACTCTTGGTACACACCTGAACTCAAAATATTGAGAAAAAAGAAAGCCAAGTTGGAAACTCTCTGGAAAACGTCTCCATCGGCTGAAAATAAAACCAATCTTACGATTGTCTCTCCCTTTACAAAAAGGAGATAATACGTACTAAGAAGGAAGCCTACAATGTTAGAATAACCCAGGCAGGCACCTGCGCTAAAGAACTTTTCACTATTCTAAAGGAACTAGAAAATCCCAACCCACCGATGGACACTTGCGTGAAAGACAAACCCTGGTGCACTAGCATCCAAAACGCCCTTGCCAACAAAATCACAGGGCTCCAAACCAAAAACAACTCTCTAATAGTAATTCCACCAGCCCAAGCACTCCAGCACCTACAAACTCTAACACTGGCTTCACGTTCAAAAAGGTAACCATACCAGAAGTCCAAAAAATCATAACCTCCCTAAAACTCTCCAATTGCAAAGGGGACACCTGCCCTGCCCAGATCATTAAATATGCAGCTAGAGATCTACCCCCCTTCATTTCTAAACTAATAAATATATCCTTCTCCACTAACTCAGTACCCAGCAACCTGAAACAAACATGGGTTCTCCCACTTCTGAAAAAGCAATCGCTAGACCCAGCCATTCCCACCAGTTACAGACCTATCACTACGGTTCCATTTCTGTTAAAAATCCTTGATAGAGTTGCCTACCTGCAGATTCAGTATTACCTAGAGACCAACCAACTGTTAGGAATACGTCAATCTGGCTTTCGACTTCAACACAGAACAGAACCTGCCCTTGTTGACCTCAAAAGTCAGATTGATAATATTAAAGATAAAGGTAATGCCGCCATCCTACTCCTTCTAGACCTCTCTGCGGCCTTTGACCTGGTCGACCATAAAATACTCTGCAACCACCTCTCATCTGCAGCGCACTTTTCTTCCTCTGCTGTCATGTGGATACAATCCTTCTTGGCTAATAGAACCATGAGGGTTTTTTCATCAACGGCAGCAGCAGACCCTATCCCCATTACCTGCGGCGTCCCACAAGGCTCTTGTGTTTCCCCCACTTTGTACAACATTTTTACAAAGGCTCTCTTTGACAGACTGGACCATCTGGGTGTCACCTACACCAACTACGCAGATGACACCCAGATACTCCTCACCATCTCAGGTAACTACAGTGCTGACAGCATCAGAATTAACAAAATCTTCTCCATCATTCAGGCATGGATGGACACACACGGCCTCTGCCTGAATGATGAGAAGACTGAGCTTCTCCTTGTCGGTTCACCTAACCTGCAAAAACTTAGCCCCAACTACAGCAACATCATCATTGACGGCAACACAATTCCCATTGTTAAAAATGTGAAAACCCTCGGCTTTTACCTTGATGCCAATACTAACCTCTCCAAACAAGTTGATATGACTGCCTCAGCCACTGCCTACACTGGGAAATTTATCAGAGCCTGTAGGCCCTTCTTATCCACCAATAGCTGTCTCACGTTGGCCAGGGCTCTCATACAGTCCAAACTGGACTATTGCAATAGCCTTTACCTAGGCGCCAATCAATCTGTAATCAACAAACTACAGGTACTCCAAAATAACGCGCTACGAGCTGCACTAAACATTCCTAGGCGAGAGCACATTTCCTCCACAAGAAGATCCTGTAAATGGCTCTCCATACAACAAAAGATTGACCTAAAAACCATATGCCTCACCTACAACGCCTTAAACTATCTAGCCCCACACTATCTCACCAACAAATTCACCTTAAAATCAGCCACCTAGTCTATGCCTTACAGTGCCCAGATTCACCTTAAAGAAATCCGGATGCTCCAGCTTCACGGTCCTGGCCTCTCAACTCTGGAACACCCTATCATTGAACATTAAATCAATTGATCATTTCAACCATTCAGGAAACAAGTCATTGGTTGGTTACTGGAGAAAAACTAACTCTACCATTCTCTATCTCCTATGCCTGACGACATGGCTGTTACTCTAACCATAACAAGGCAAACTGTATATAATGTACATACCGCACAAATGTATAATTGCAAATCATATATATATTGTTTCCTTTTGTTGTAACCTGTCTAAAAGTGCCCTTTTACCTCTGGGTCTGGAGCGCTATATAAATAAAATAAACAAACAAACATTGTAGGAATCCACCAGAGTATCTGGGTCGGAGTTGCATGGCAGGGCGTTAATCACAGGAAGGAGGAGTAGGATGTTGTCTGGTGTAATATTTTTCTTCGATCTGGTGGGGAGAGGGGGGTCCATAATTTTATCTTTATCTGTTTGTTTGTTTAGTGTTAAGCTAAAGTCAATTAGGTGGTGGTCGGTACAGAGTTGGGGTGTAATTTTAGTGATAGCTGTGGGCAGTTTAAGGTGGCTACCCAGTCTAGGGTCCTCCTTTATCATGGGTAGGGGTGAGGATTTTTTGGATGAGGCCATGTTCAGTGAGCATGGTAGCTATCGCTTGTGCTTGTTTGTCATCCAGATCATTAAATCCTAAGTTGAAGTCACCTAAGATAATTATCTGGGAGGAGTCTTTTATATTGTTCGCTAAGAGGCTAGATATGTCCTCTTCAAATGAGCCTATAGGTCCTGGTGGTCTATATATAAGGTAGATGGTTAGAGTACAGCATGGGGATATTGGCAGTTTCGCCAAGAGTCGTTAGCAGGATTTTAGTGGGGGTAGCTTGGATAGTCTTAAATCCAGGTTAGCTTTAGCAATGATAGCTAACCCACCTCTAGAATTGGGTCTGTCCATTCGTAAGAGTTGATAGTCCACTGGTATCGCTAATGTGAGAGATGGGCCTGCTGCCTCATGCAGCCAGGTTTCTGTGACCGCTAGGAGGTCAAGGTTGTTGGATGTTAGAATATCAGCTATTTTGGTGGCGTGAGCTACGACAGATCTGGCATTAATCAGTGCTCCAGCTATCATAGTAGTATTAGGTGATCTCTGGAGTTTCAAAGTTGCTGGTATGTGCTCTTTCGTTTTGTTTTCTGAGGTAGTTTGGATGTGAGCTTGCGCCGTGTGCATAATGGTATGTTTAGAGTTAGTGCAGCAGTTTAGGTGGGTATAGCTGGTCATTTTAGGTTCGTAAAAGGAAGAGAGTCTAGCTCGAAGCCTAGTGTTTCTGTTCAGTGTAGGAAAAGGTGCAAATTTAATTTGATCCATGGTTACCAGGATTATTTGTGTGAGCAACAGTGGAAAGGATAATAGCAGGGTTTTGCTGACATACATGCTGAGGCGGTTGGTACAGGCTGCAGAAGACTGGATCAGATAGGCTGAAGCTGATACCTGGATTGGCGTGGGGTAGGTCAGGCTAGATTTGGAACAGGTATGGTTGGTTGTGGTAGTCTGTGTTCAACCTAGGCACAGCCGGCTAAGTTCGGCCTGGGTATAGTCGTTTGCAATGGGTTAGATTATGCTATATAATGTACATGTCTAAGCTGAGTGGCAGGCTTGGTGGGAATTCTAACTAAATGCAGAACATGATACAATGGTAAGGAACGGTAGGAGGGAGCGACACAGAGTTGTAAGTAGAAATAAGGTGAAACCGCCCACAACTGAAGACAATGGTAGTTTTAGGATAAGAGTTGGTGACAATTAACAAGCATGGGAGTGGCCGCTGCAAGTGTTAGAGTCACTGGTAAGGTTGCAATGGGGCGATTACCAGGCAGTTAGAGTTCAGGCGTCGGGAGGATTGCCAGTCGATTGCTCGCGGCGTGAAATAGGCAGAGTTCAAGGCCCTGGCCTCTGTCGACTCTGGACAGGCTCAGGACGGCAACAGCCTTGATAGGTGTGCCGGCTTGTTGCCTGCCGGCAAGGGATTGGCTTGAAGTAGGTATTGGTAGCCAATCCCGCGCAGAGGCAGGTCCAGGGACGAGATTAGGGTCAGGTCAAGTCGTCGAACTATGGGCGGCCATCTTGGAGCAGCTGCACCTCGTGGGCTGCAATGCAGGCTGATGTAAATATCAGCAAATAATGACGAATTAGCAAGATTTGCCAGCTATTTCAGCTTGTCGGTGGGACATTGGATAATTGTGTACATTACCAGCTGATCGGCCGCAAAAATCGTGGTCCAGTGAAGCGGAGCGCAATATAATGCGGACTGAGCTCTCGATCCTACCTTGCATCGAGGTGGATCCCAGGCCCTCCAGAGGCAAAGGAACTGCTCTGGCATTTGAGGAAGCTCCTGCTCCTCCGGTGGATTCGACGTAGAAACTTGGTCTTGTCCGCACCTTTCTCAGTTTTGGGAGGAGGTTTGCTCCACGTTATCTAACATTTTGGATTGCATGATCACCCCGACTCTTCTGGTGTGTCTTTTTCATGAACTCCCTGAACTGGGTCACAAAGCTAAGAAACTAGCAGGATTGTGTATGTTGTTGGCTGATCATTGTATTCTGTTGTACTGGCTATGTCCGGGGGTCCCCACACATACTCAGTGGCTTCGAGCTGTGACTTGGGCCTCGGCTATGGAGGAGGCTTGGTCGGCCCAGCAACCACTGGTATCAGGGCCCAGGAATATCTGGGCTCCACTCCATTCCTATGTTTCCTCTATGTGAGAAGACACTGAACCTGATTCTAATGAACCCTCCTCTTTAATCCCAATGACTGCTTAAAGGATGTGCCTTGATTGTTACTCCATCCTGTGTACTTTGTATATTATACTTCTTGCCGGTCTCCTAATACTCTGTATATATCACACTTACGCTGTGTATGATGATTGTATTTCGGTTTACTGCTTGCAAGCCACTCGCTCTCTTGTTGTAATGTCAAGCATAATAAAGAAAGTTAAAAAAAAATAAAATAAAAAGAGGTAATTCTGGCAAGGAGAGCCTAGGAGTTTGCAGAAAGTCTGATCACAGAGATGTATAGTTTATACAGGAGCACAAGAACAAGTGAAGCCATAGAGCCTAAGGGAGAAGTAGGAAAGCACGACCCTCAAATGTCAGGGATAGACTAACGTAACTGTGATCAGTGCCCAGCTAGACGTGATAACCCCGACTTCTGCTGGTATGGGTGCGGTAGTACTCCCTCAGAGGTAGACTGCTTTGATGGCCATACCAAGGGAATAGCTGTCAAGTCAGCAAGGACAAGGGATGAATGAGAAGGTGAACGAAATGGGAGATATTTTGGTGAAACCAACAATTGCATCAGCCCTTAAGGAACCCAGCAAAGGCAAGTGCCCATTAATAGGAGAGCTAGAAACTTTAACTTTTGTGAAAGAGACTTTTCTTTGGGCACAATTTCCACTTTCTGCTACAGGAACCCTGGTACGACGTAAGACTGAAAGACATTGTGAAATTTGACTTTTTCCTCAAATTGTTGTTAGAAATTACTGACCCATTTTCAGTTGCATTTTATGCCTCCCAGTTTATTATTTGTTCCCCACACTGTCATAGTTCCCAAATGAACCTCTTTAAACTTCAGATCTTCTGTGTTGGTAAAGTCATTGAGCCACAACCCCTACAGTACATCACAACTTGGCTAAACCCATTAGTCAGTTGCCCACATGGACATTATCTGTACAGCAGGTGCATCAAATGTACCTCTCAATTAGGTCAAATTTAAGACCCTTAAAATGTGTCATTGGTCTTAATTTGTGCTTCGTCGTCCTTAAGAATATATTGCTGTTTAGACTTTTTGGCTAAGGAAAGGCTTGTTATATTGTATTTTTCCTGACCAGTTCTTCTATCTCCTCATTTGTTGTCCACCTGTCTTCTGAGAATAAGTGGAGTGGGGGTGGTGGCCGAACCTGCTTATGCTTGGCTAAGAAACACTAGATAGAAACCTTTGTCTGTCTGACGCATCCATATGCCTCTTGTACCTATGCAAGAAGTTAAGCATAGTGCTATCTGTCTTCAAAGGTAGATGAAAGCTGTCTCACCTGTGGAGGCTAGCTACTGCCTTTGACATCCTCTTCAGCGTCTTCCCAGGCCACCTCGTCCACAGGATGAGAAGAAGGGGTTATCCCAATAGTCATTATTTTGCTCAAATCCCTCCAAATTCCCAGAACCTGTGGTTTCGAACGCAAGTGGCTATTCCTCTTCCAGCGTTGCAGAAAAACTTTGCAACACAAATCTGTATTTATAGAACATTGTGACTAGTTCAAGGTTGTGATGAATATACTGCTTTCTTTAGCAAATGAATCTCCAAAGTGGAGGTGCTCCTTTCTCTTGCTGAATTCCGATAAGGCTAGCTTATTGGATTTGGAATCAGTCTTAAATAACACAAGAGCGTGTTATATTTAAGACTGATCCCAAATTCAGTGTCAACAGTATAATTTATATCTCCCAGAAGAGACACCACTCTCTGGGTCCAAACTGCTAGGATGTCAGTGGTCTCTAGGTGTGCAGCTGTCTTTGGCGTGTTTTGCCACCTTCACGATCTTTGCCAGCAGGCCTGCCATGTTCCAAGACCTTTCCAGGTCCTGTCTAGGGTCCTTGTCCTTCTTCCCCATGAATGTTATTATCCTGCGCCCATGATTGGGGTCGCTGCCCCTTGTTCTTATCCAAGCGAGGGCAGTCGGCTCTGAGTTTATTCATTGCTTCTTGTTAACAGCGGAGTCTGCAGTCTTTCATAGAAGTCATCTACTCATTTCGGAACTAGTGTCCACCATTATGATGGAGGATAAATAAAGTCTTCAGGGGTCAATTGTTTCCAAATCTTGTCTTCAGTCTTACGTCTGCCATGTTTCTCTGGTCGTCATATGGGCCTGAGGTTGTGGAGCTCTCGTCCTCTCGGTCCCTAGAGGTTTTGGACTACATCACATCCATACATGGGATGGGTGATATTCAGTGAGAACAGCTGCATCACTCATGCCACATACATGCTAGGAATGGCGCTTGCAACTTTTGAAAGACATCTGGTGCAGGAGCTGGGTCCTTGTCATTGTTCTGCGAGCGTTTAGGCTCTGAAGTGGCCTTCCTTCGCTTTCCCTTGGCTGCTGTGTGTTAGGCACCAGCAATTTTCCACTTATTTGATCCTGTTTGGTTCTTTGTGCTTCTGCCCACTGAGTGGCTAGTCTACCAGGACTCAATTAGAGACGGCTTTTTGGTTACATTTCTTTCTTCACTGTCCTGCATACTGTCTTGTTCACAGAAGGTCTGAGGAAGTCTTTTTTAAAACACAATTTTTTTTTAGGTAAACGTATTTTCTAGCAATGGATGCATATTTAAACGAGTGGCATTATCGGGGTCTCCCGGCTGTCAATGTCAGAACACAGTTCCGGTTCTGATAATTCATGCTCTGAAATGTTATAAATGTTACCCTCTCAGGTATTAAATGCATGCATAATAATATTTGGGAGGCCTCGGTGCTAGATCTTGGGCCCCTGATCACCCTTCAGTCACAACTTCCTGGAGAGGTTTTTCCTGGGGCCCTGCATGCCCATCACTCAGCAGTCTGGTGGATATACCGTGGTCTGGAACCACTGAGCTTCTTTGTTTATGTGATAATGCCTTCGTACTGAATGAGCTCAAATTGAAATTGGATTCATAGTAGAGGTCCAACACAGAATCTGAGTGTTCCCAGCTGAAGTTGCAAGGGTTTCTTGCTGGACCGTCCCAGGAATGATATTCACCTCAGCAGTACTGTCTATTTGTGGGGCAGCATACCACTGCGTGATGCATACAAAAAAAAAAAGTTGGCCTTTTTTTTTTTAAAGCAAAATTAGCAGACACTTTCAGTAACTAAGTGGAGGACCTGCCGGTAAGCACACGGCCTCTGCTGTTGCATGATGGCAGCCAGCACTGCACTTGTACCAGCTAATATATACCTCTCACTCTCTTTAAAAAAATAGAGATGAAAGAAAGCACTGCAGGTACCCACAGCAACGATATTTAGTAGAGCATATTTTGTACTCTTTAAACAAAGAGAGTTATATGCAGGTTCTTATTGCCAATCTAAACCTGTATTACATATTTCTAGGCTCCTCTCACCGTTTCCAGCACTCTAGTCAATCAGCAAGCTTACACTAGAGCATCTAACAGCCTGTAAAGGCTGCATTCCAAGCTTCCTTTTCAGATGTGTACCCACTAGGCACAGAGTCATGGACAGGCCCTGTCCAGGTGATACTTTCCCTTTTTCCCCTTGGCCGAGCTCTAACAGCACGAGTGTGGTAGGGGATCTTCATCCTCAGTTCAGCTGCAAAACTTATAGGACAGCCACCCTCAATACAATATAACCTTCTGTGCAGGATCTAAAGCTTCAATACAATAACACAAACCAACATAAAGAGGCTTGCTCGAGATTGCACTTAACTGTCCTTTGACCGTTAAAGAAAGAGAACAATGACTTCCTGGAAGAGAACGTTATATGTTGTACTAGACTGTGACTCGATACTGACGTCACGTCACATATTTTTATTTGAGTCTACACTTTTATCATAAATGTTCATGAGAAAGTTAATTTCAATATGACCTTTTTTGACTAAGATGCTGCTTTCTGGAATTAAATAGACGCATATTGTAAGCATCCATTGCTCCATAAAATCTGGGTCTGGTGGAGCTAGCCAGACATATTGTAAACATACACTCCAGGAATGAAGTATCAACATAGTATTTAATGTATTTTCAAGTTCTTTACATAATATGCCTCACCAGCAGCACACAGATCTAAGTCCACTCCTTCTTGTCTCTCAACTGCTCCTCTGCACTCTCTTCCTTCCTCACCTTCCACATTGCAATCTCTTATTCTAATTGCTGGATATAAATCACGGGCACCTGAATTGGTTTATATATATTTTATTCAAGAATAACAGCAGCAGACCCACGGCACAGCATCTCGCCTGGGCACTCTCCACCAACTGCTGTGCCTGGATTACCAATCATATAATAATATTCTGAATGGAGTGTTGCCTACAACACGTTCTCACACACCTAAGTACTTCATAACACATCTCCCTTTGTCTAACCAACACACCCTCTCTTCACCACCGCAATCCTATTCTTATTCCACACCCGACCACCACTAACTTGCACCGCACCCTTAAGTACGGCCACCACCCGAATGGAATCTGAGTACAGTAAATCTCCCTTCCTCTTAATGACCCCTTTCTTTATCCTCACCCAGTCACCACACTCCACTCTCAATTCTTTCTTTCCCCGTCTCATATTCTCTCTCATCACCCACTTCCCTTTCTTCACCTTTAAACTCCTCCTCCACTCATCCACCACACAATCCGATTCTCTCTCTCTCTTCCCAGCCAAGGTGGGCTCACCTTGGTATTCACCTTATGACCCTTTGTGGAATGGGGTGACATACGCAAAGCATACATTCTCTCCTGAATAGCCACCTTCTTGTCTATTCCACATGCTCTAGCCATGCGGAGGGCATCCATAACACACCTATTCATCCTCTCCACCATACCATTCCCTTCCGGATGGTATATGGCTGACCGTTTATGTTTCACACCACACTTCTTTATGAATTCCACAAAACATTCTCCTGTAAACTGCATACCGTTATCCATAAGTATACTTCCTGGAAGACCTTCTCTTACAAAGATTTCCTGAATGAATTCAACTATACTCTCACCACAAATCTCCTGCACTATATTGAACTCGGACCATCGTGAAAACAAATCCACAAGTACCAGAATAAACTTACCTACCTCTACAGGGCCTAAAATATCCGTAGCTAATTCATCCCACATTTTACAGGGAATACCAACCTCCACAACAGGTTGCTCCTTGGCCAACACACCTTTACCCACTTTAAACTCAATACAATCAGCCAATCTTCTCTGCGCATCGCCATCAAACCCCGGCCACCAGTATTCACTCCTCAAAGTGGCCTTTGTCCTCATCACATCAACATGCCCACTATGGCCCAAATCAACAAATCTTCCCCTAATAGCCTCAGAAACAACAGCACATTCCCAGTGGAATATGTCATTCACCACGCTTAATTCTCCACATACCTCCCAGTACGCTTTTTCACCTTGCTGTAATTCCACCTTTTTAGGCCATACAGACTCTATGTAAGTCTTGACATGCATAAGAACCAAATCCTTGTTGATTGCTTCAACCCACTCTTCCTTACTCACAAATGCCTTTGTGGTTTATAAAAACTATTTCTGACACATCATCCTCCTTGACATCTTCTTTACATCTGCACAATCTTGATAAGTAATCGGCCAAGATATTCTCTTTCCCTGGTATGACTTGCATCTCAAATCTATGGCTTTGTAATCTTGTAACCCAACTAGCCACGCGTCTAGATAATTTGTCCAACCCTTTGCACTCAGATATGGCTTTATGAGGTTTATAATCCATTCTGATAGGGAAATAAGTACCCCACAAGAAATTCCTGAACAGAATAATGTATTTCTGCCCCTCTTAAACCTCTTGAAGCATGGGCAATTATCTCCTCCTCTTCTGGATTTTTTACCTGCAAGAGTACCGCACCAATACCATTGTCACTGGCATCTACTGTGATCACGCTCCTTCGATGTGTATCGAAGCTCCTCTAAGGTCGAGCTAAATCAATTTCCTCCTTTTTTGAACTCATCCCCACATTTTCCATTCCAAATGAAATCCTCCCCTTTCTTTAGTAACTTTCTTATTTCACCAACATAATTTTTCACAAATTTCTGGTAGAATTTCATCATACCCAAAAATGAGCGTAGTTTCCCTTTCAACTTTGGCCTCTCCAAATCCTTTATGGCACTCACCATACTCTTTGGTTTCACTCCAAACACTGGCATCTCATGACCAAGATACTCAACCCTGTCCACTTTAAATGTTCACTTCTCCTCCCTCAATGTTATTCCTCTGGACTCCAGAATCCTCAGTAATTCATCTAAAATCCTGTCATGTTCCCTTTCTGACTCACCACACACCAGCACGTCATCCTGAAAACAGGACACACCTCTCATCCCTTTGATAGGCTGTCCATTTCTTTCTGGAAAACAGAAGATGCGGAAACAAGACCAAAGGGCATACTTCGAAACTGGAACACTCCCTCATGCATAATAAACGCAGTCAATTTTCTACATCCTTCCTCAAGTTCAACTTGTTGATAGGCCGAAGCCATGTCCAATTTAAGAAACACATGCCCTTGACCAACCATAGCCAACCTATCCCCAATATTGGGCAACGGATGTCGATCTATCAGTGCGCACCTATTCAATTCACGTAGGTCCACACATAACCGCAAATCACCAGATGATTTATTTACTATGACTAAAGGAGATGTCCACTCAACTCCCACCAGTCCTTTCAATGATGCCCATTCGCCACAGATTACTTATTTCCCTTTTAACCCCATCTTTCAAAGCTAGAGGAACCGGCCGCAATTTGGCTGTAAGGGGGGATACTTCTTTAATTTAACACAACTTGATGTCCCATACCTTTCACTTTTCCCACTCCTTTTCTAAACACATTTCTGAATTTCACACACACTGTGGAACCCACGTGGAAGACCTGGTCATCAGTATTTGGGTCCGACCTTATCATCAGTCTTATTTTATCATGTCATCCCAGGAGTGTCACATGCATACCTCCCTTCGATCTCGGATTTTGCTTCAAAGTATCAGAGCAACTCAATCTTGTCCTGGTTGTACCCCACAGGGTTGACATCTGGTTCTATCAAATTACGAACATCCCCCTTCCATATCCTGCTCAAACACCATTCTGGACATGAGCAGTATTTTTGAACCTGAGTCCGACATCATTGATATCTACTTTTCATTCAACCTCACACTCGCATATGAATGCTCACATTCTTCCTCATCCACACCCTAAACCATGTTAACAGTAACATATTCAACATGGCATCCATCCTCCTCCCCAGAAGACCTTTGCCCTTCTTCTACATTTACATACACGACCCTCTTCTGATTAAACAGAACATTTTTGCAACAGTTGGCAGGCAAAATGTCCTCATCTCTTGCATTTTGCGCACACAACTCTTCGACCTGGACATGCCATTGATCCGGCAAAGTGTGAATTGCTGGCACATCGAAAGCATAAACATTCTTCTCTCTTTTCCCCTTTTGATCTGTTGTTCTTGTGGTCACTGTTTTCTTTCACAACCAGTTTTTCCTTTGCTTTCTTCTTTTGCTTTCCATCCACTACACTTAACACCTCCACTTTAGTCTCTACGCTCTCTTTTTCTGTCAATTTCGCAACACAGGTCATTGATTGTTCGACCCTCTTAGCAATGTCTAACACCTCATCCAATGTGGGTTCGTCTTTTAGCCATAACTCCTCTCTAATCTTATTGCTATTGCAGTGAATCATGAATTGATCATGTGTGTGCTCATCAAAACATTCTCAGAATTTGCATGACAAAGCTAAATGTCGTAGGGCTGTCACATACTCCTCAACACTCTCGCCCTGCTCCTGTATCCGGACTCTGAAATAGTACTGCTCCAAAATGGTGCTTGTCTTGGGGTTGAAATGCAAGTCCAACTTGAGCAACGCATTGTCCAATTCATTTGCACAATCGCCACCACCCTCATTTGCCAGTGGAGGTTGAGTGTCATATATGTGCTGGGCCTCATACCCTAAAAAGAACATCAGGCGTGAATGTTTCCTATCATTTGAGTAGAATTTTCCACTTGCAGCTTTTATGTAGTGGATAAAACCCTTCTTCCATTGTGCCCATTTCACTTTTGCCGGGCCCGGAGGCCTCATGAAGACAGGAGGGCCTCGTATACCATGCATTGCCATTTTTTAATGTTTATTGCTTAAATATGTGAGGAGGGAGACTTTCTGCTTCCCTTTCTCCCTTTCTCTTTTTTTTATGGAGGCTCGTGGGCTCAGATTGATATACAGTTAAGCATTGTCGAGCAGGGAGCATGTGAACTCTTAGTGCTTATTGCTGGATTCACATTGTCATGGAGGTGCAGGCCTGGGGCAACGCTCTTTCGTGCGCTGCACGAGCCTCTTTTGCCCCATGAAGGAGGGCCAGGCAGAATCACCTGCATGCTGCGCATGCGCAAGTGCCTCACAAAAAATTCAATGGAAATGGTGGAGAGCGCGCGCACACTTCCTTAATCCAGGGCTCCAGTGTAAGCTGATTGACTACAGTGCTGGAAACAGTGAGAAGAACATAGAAATATGTAATACAGGGTTTGATTGGCAGTAAGAAACTGCATATAACTCTTTGTTTAAAGTGTACAAGATATGCTCTAATAAATATAGTTGCTGTGGGTACCTGCAGTGCTTTCATTCATCTCTAATTTTTTAAAGGGGAGCCGGTCCCGTGCTTCAGGTGAGGGCACTTACTTGGTTGCAGGTACAGGAAACACCTACTTGAACACTGTCTGCATCAATGCCTTCGGAGGCGGAGCGGCTAATTGTCGTTTCACTTCACGGAGCCCCATTTTACAGATGGCAGGGGTCTGGGTCCTTGAGATACTTGTCGACAATGTTGGATATAAACCACAGGCACCTGGATTGGTTTATATATATTTTCTATTCAAGAATAACAGCAACAGACCCCCAGCACCGCTCCTCCCCTGGGTACTCTCCACCAACTGCTGTGCCTGGAATCCCAATCATATAATAATGTTCTGAATGGCGTATTGCATACAACACGTTGCTCACACACCTAAGTACATCATAACACTAATTCCATTCAAAGCTGCTAGCATACTACACACCTTCATCAACATATAACAAAATCTTTGAAACATTCAGGCTGTCTTACCACCCTCACTGGCCTTTGTATCTTACAGTTTACAATCTTTCGGTCCACAACTCCAAGTGGTCTTATTGTTTCATCACTATCCCAACTACTTCCTACTTTAACCACTATAGTCATATTCCATGTCCTACCATCCTCAGTCTTGACCGAACTATGGAAAACACTTTCTACATTCTGTGATTGGGACCATCGCATAAGTCCTTCCCTGAGTGGGCCAGGTAATTTAACTCTCGCCTCCTCACCCTCTTGTATCTTTCTTTTCTTCACAGCCTTTCTCTCCTATCTCATCTTATTATACATGTGCTTTTCTCTGTGATTTTGCTCCATCCACATTCTAACAAATCCACTTCGCCCTATTCAACCAGGAGGGGCATAATTTGCTATTGGTTTTCTTCACCAACTCATTTCAAAAGGAGACATATCTTTAGTAACATGCAGTGAAAATCTATGAGCTACTATCCTATCCACTACTGCCTTTTCCCAATCCTCATGGTTGACCAGTGCCCACCTGATGCAATCCTTTATCACCCTGTTAACCCTTTCTGTAACACCATTGGCTTGAGGGTGATATATGATTGTGAACTTATTTTCTATGCCATTGCCAATAAGAAATTCCTGCATCTCCTTGGACTTGAACCACACGCCATTATTTGTCAGTATTTCACTGGGATATCCCTCATGTCTGAACACCTCTTTCATAAAATGTATCACTTCTTTTGTTCTCATACTCTGTGTTATTCTCACTTCCACCCACTTCGATAGTGTGTCTACCAAAACTATACAATACTTAGGCACTTCTCGACTCTGGATAGGTCCCAATATATCCATTCCTACTCTCTCCAAAGGCATGCGAGGAATCAGAACAAGGGTCATCAGACTTTCTTGTGACTTGAGATTCTTCTCACACAATTCACACACAATGCTATCTCTAAATCACAGCTAGGTCACCAATATTGCTATAACAAATATTCTGTTTTTCATTTTGTTAAGGCCTTGACCCTTGTGAGCCACCTGTACAATCCTCTTCCTCACGCCCCTCATGACATAATCTCCATTCACTTACAATCAATCTTTAAGATACATTATCCTACTAAATTCATGCCTGCTCCACATGCTTTCAATATTGTCCCCTTCATCTCATCTCTGACTTTCCTTAGAATTTCATCATCTTCCACACTGACATTCCACTCATCCTTGGAGACCATTGTCTGTTCCATGCTTAAAATACATTCACTCACATCACATCCTTCTTCACTTTCTCCACCATTTTCTCTGATCGTGACCAGACGTAACAAACAGTCAGCAGGAATATTTATTTTTCCAGAAACATATTGTACATCAAATACCTATTCCTGAAGCAGTATCGTCTACCTCTTTATCTTTGAGGAAACTCTGTCTAGTCCCATCTTCTTAAGTAGTGTCTCTCTTAGTGGTTTATGATCTGTTTGAACCATAAACTTCGATCTCTTCTATATCGACCATTTAATAGCCAGGAGTTCTTTCTCAATGGTCAAATAATTTGCTTCTGCCGCTCGTAAGGCAAATACTATGCCATATTCCTTGTCTCCTTCCACTTGCACCATGACACCTCCTAAACCTGTGTTGCTGAAATATGTCGGCAGAAATATTTGCCTTCTGTGAAGGTATCATGAAGCAAGACACAGACAACAGATTCAAAGTTCAAACAAAAATGGTTTATTAACTTTAATGTCAGGATGGTTGAAGGCCTAACTTGCCCTATGCTAAGGTGGGATTTCCCTAACTAAAGAAATTAAGGAAAGTCTGAGTCAGTAAGTTCAACTTAAAAGTCTGTGTCTAAAACCTATACTTGCCATCAAAGTTAAAGCTAAACAATGTGTAGGGATGCCAGTAATAAAAGAAACAATGTTCAAAACAAAGTACTGAGCTTCTTCCAGCTCTGGGCTTGCTTTCCAGCTCCCGTTCCCCAAGTTCAAAACAGTTCCGCAAAGTCTTGGGGGTTCCCTTCCCCAAGAAGACAACACAGTTCCAAAAAGGGGCCTCAAGGTTTCCTTCCCCAAGACGGCAACCAAGTTCAGAAGGTCTCAGGTTTCTCTTACCCAAGACATCGGCTTGCTCAGTAAGTTTAGTCGCTCAATATTCAAAACCAGTTCCAGGTCAACTTAACACTTTTACTTTGACTGTTAATACGGGTGGCTTTCTTCTGCTTTACTTTAGCAATCTCTTTCAAGCACTTCTACTTGCTCCCTGTATCGCTATATGCCTCTTTGGCTTTCACAGATAGGGTATACCCAGTCTAGGCATAGTTGTCGAACCACACGGTCCACCCATCACCCATCACAGGTCCCATAACCGGTCACCCTAGGCTTACTTGCCCTCATAGGTTCTTCTGTAACTGCCCCTGTGTTCTGGTTCACACTCACTTGGCTTTGTCCTCGCCAACCTTTTGGCTTTGCCACAACGTGATTTGCTCTTTGGCAGTCTCTTGACTTTGCCACAATGAGCTCTTTCATACAATTTATTTTGTGCTGTTCTTTTCCCTTCACCACACTTTGCCAACACTCCTCAGCAATGTTCCATATTTGCTTTACATTGCAATTCATAAGATTCGTTCTTTGCTTTCAATAGATTGTATTTGTTCTTTGCTTTAAACATATTTCACACCCACTTGTCATCTGTTCATAGGTTTCTCAAAAGCTTTCATATGCTTGTCAAGAGCTTTCTTTTAGTTCGGTTCAAAGTTCTTATTCCTTTGGCTCATAGTTCCTCTTATTCGTAGTATTCATCACAACCCCTTATTTGAGTTCACCATATCTTCCACATTATCTTTCGTTCATTCGGCATTCACTTTTACCACATAACAGTCCCCAGTAGAGCCCCCGTTTGAGTGTTTCCATTTCTCAGCCCACGGTCCCTGTCATCTGCTCCAGACAGCTGTCTTTTCTTGCTCTGCTCTGCATACACGTTCTCGGTGGATTACGAGCCCTGCTCGCAGTTCGCTCATCTCTCTCCGTGGGTTGCAGGCTGCTCCACTCACTCCCCACGAACGCTGCCAGTGGCTTACAGCTATCAGATTCCTTCCTGCAGCTGCAGGCACCGACCAGTGAGGCTTGCAACACTGAGGCTTTAGCACAGCCCCTCCAGGCCCCAGCACCACAGTTCCTTTCAGTTTCTTGCCAGCGTCCTGGTTTCCCGACAGGACCCTCCTCGTCCACCTCGTATTCCACAGGATTGCTCCCTCTTCAGGCCCGCAACGCTCGGCCCGGCTTCTCCCCTGCTGGTCTCTACCCTTTGGGGATCACCTCCTTTTATACAACTGCAACAAGTTGACAGGTTGCAGGTGTGAGTCCTCAGGTACAATTCCCTGACTGTAGGTAGTGGAGTACACGGGACATGCCTGACCCTTCAGGCTTCTTCTTCGTGCCAGTACTAGAGTGGTGAAATGGCATGATAGTGTGCACTACTCTTAGTCGCCTCTTTCTCGTCCCAGTACTATAATGGTATGAATGAGGTGACATTAGGGAAAATGGTTTACAATAGCCTATAAAGGCAGCGGGAGGTTGGCTCTCACAAGGAAAAGGGGGATACCATGTCTCACCTGCGGATATCCTCTACCCAACCCCTCCACCCAGGTGATCCTTCCTCGTATCTCCACTCCCTAGGGTCAGGATCCAAAAGCGATGGCCTTTCCCTGGCCACCTGAGCAGAGGGTTCAAGGGGAGTAGGTGTGAGGATACCCTCGGGTTTCTCACACTTCCCACTTTGAAATTCTTCAGCGATGGTGTCTGTTCAAGTCTGTTTCAAACGTGACGGTGCATTTTGCATTCCATTCATGCTTGGATCGATCCTTCAGTAGAGATCTCACATGGTTACCGTTTTGTCTGCAAAATTTGATATGAATTTTGAATAGTATTCTCCTCCCACTGTGGTAATGTAAATAATACAATGGTATATCTAGGAACACACCTAGTTGTGCCCTCAATAGGTAAAAATAAAAAAAGCACATTTAAAGCAGCTCTAAAAATGGCATTGCCAAATACTAGATCGTTCATGGAGCATGCCACGCCATGAAGCAGCTCAGAGCTGGGGGTAAAATTGCTGGAAAAATGCCAATTTATGGCACAATTACTCTGCGGTAATTGTTCCACAAATTTGCCATTGGGTCCAAATAATGTTTACCGCCCAACCCGTGATACGGCGGTAATACCATCTGAAGGGTAGGCGGTAACACAAATAAAGTTGGGCGGTATCCCAATCGGGATACCCCCCAACTCGTGATAAGGCCCAATGGGTCTGTTTTGGTTCGCGCTTCAAATTAAAAATTAAAGTTGCCCATGACCAAAAATTGGTTACCACTGAGCAAGATGTTAGCTACATTAGCAGCTAGTGCGTTGGCGAAGTGTTTGCTGGGGCATGGTGATCGGTATATGTTAAAGTTTAGTTTTAAATTCCCTTTCTGTATCAACTTGGACTAATAGTGTTTCAGAATTTAGAAGAAAAGGTGAATCCTGTTTCGTAATGGACAATTTGTTATGATAAAATTATTGCGACTCTGCTCCCAATACTATTATTTAGGCACATGTAGAGAATGTTATAGCCGCAAAGAACAAGCTTGTTCAAACCAGTGCAGAAAACCATGTTTCTGACATACATAAAACATCAATTCTGCTGTTTCAAATCATATCAGGAATCAGTAATTGGTCTTTCATGGCTGATCTGGCATTTATTTGAAGGCAGTTTACACTGGTTGTAGACATTGAAATAGTAGTTGTAGCAGGATTAATGGGATCTGCAAATCTTGCCTGAAGGTTTTGGAAATGATAGCTCTTCGTTCAGGGGAGATGCTAAGGAATGTCTGCTTAATTATCAGAAAACAAATGTAGAATGTTATTAATGTACATGAGACTGAGGGAAAGGGTTAAATATTGCGATTTCGGCAATTACATCACCAACGATGCCCTCAGGTCCCAGGTGATCACCGGCTGTAAATCCCCCGAGTTACGCAAGAAGTTGCTCCAGAAGGGGAGATCCCTAGAAGACATTCTCATGCTGGCAAGGTCCGGCATGGCCATTGACAGACAAGCAGAGTCCATGGGAAAGATCACAATCTCTCATGCCACTCCAGTCACCATGTGTCAAATACAGGCCTCAGACAAACCACGCAAGAAAGAACTTATGAAATGCTACAGGTGCGGCTACGACTTCCCTCATGAAGGGAAATGTCTGGCTATGGGCCACCGGTGCGATGGCTGTGGGGACAAAAATCACTTCAGGTCTATGTCTAAAGCATCCAAGTATGGATCACAAAAATGGAGAGTAGATTTTCAGGCTGAACATCTGAGGGACAGAGATCTACGCCCTGGAGATCCTCACCTCATCGCAGCAGAAAGAGTTCTGCAGAACATCGTTCAAATTCACCCGGAAGCCCCAAACGTTATGCAGGACGATGCTATGAACGTCGCAGATCAATCACTTCTGACAAACACAAGCAGACCTCTGCAAGATGAAATGGGCATTGCATCGAGATGTCACCCAGATGGCAGTCAGGGTCAGACTCCTCCTCCAGCGGGGAGAGAAAGAGAGGGTATGTCCACACCATGGGCAACAAAGCAGCGACAGAATTAAGTCCGACGTTGCTCTTTCAGGTCAATGGCAGCACGCAGGAATTCCTCATCAACACAGGTGCCACAGTGAATGTCATGAGTGAGAAGACCCATGCCAGTTTGAAACATTCTGCCAAACTGAATGCCTCAGTCATTGACATTTACGCCTATGGGTCACACACGCCACTTCCCTGTAATGGCAAGTTTGAGTCCACCTGTTCCTACATGGACAAGTCCAAGAGGCTGCAAATATATGTAATAAAAGGTGACCTGCCCAGAGGAAGCATCCTAGGTTTCAAGTGCACCATCAAGATGGGCTTGGTACACATCATGTATCAGATAATGTTGGCCTACACCTCAAGCCCCAAGGACATGGTGGTACAAATGTTCCCATTACTGTTTCAAGGATTGGGGCAGATTGAACCACAAACAATTAAAACACATCAACAAACAAATCAAGCCGACGGGCCAACTCTATAGAGTCATTCCTCTAAACATTCAAGCCCAAGTAGAAAATGTGCTGCAATCCCTGTTTGCTCAGGATATCATAGAATATGTAAAGGGCCCAACGCCCTGGGTCTTCCCCATCGTGCCGGTGCCTAAGAGATAAAACACCGAGAAGATATGCCTGTGCGTAGATATGCAAATGCCAAATCAAGCAATAGAATGGGAAAGACCTCTCTCTCCCCAAATGATTGATATGATGCACATGGGCTTAATTTTAGGGGGGGACAGGGGTGTTTGTCCCCCCCCCAACTTTCATAGCACACCATTTTGTCCCCATTCATTTGGCTGGGGCACCTTTTCTTCAGATGTTATGTCCCCCGCAACATTTTCAGAAAAGTTACTCCACTGATGATGCATCTGCTGCACGGGGCCAAAGTGTTCTCCAAATTGGACCTTAACAAAGGCTATCACCAGCTGGAGCTACATCTGGACAGCCGATACATCACCACATTCATGACACATGTAGGGCTATTCCGGTACGAGGGGTTAAGCTTCATCCTCTCTTCCGTCACACATTTTTTTTAAAATGAAATCCACCAGGTCATTAAACATATACCCTGGTGCTTTAGCTATGGTGATGACATTTTAATATTTGGGGCCAAACAAAAGCACACAACACGCTACGGAAGGTCTGCATGGTGCTGCAGCATGCAAATTTGACTCTCAACCCCAATAAATGCGAGTTCAGTAAGTCCACTTTAAAGTTCTACGGACACATTTTCTTGTGTGATGGACTACAACCAGATCCAGCAAAAGGGCAGGTGCTGGTCGGCACTCCCACTCTGTCCTCCTTCTCGGCTGTGCGGTCATTTTCAGGAATGGCCAGTTATTGCACGAGATATATTAAAGACTTTGCATTTGTCAGCACGCTGTTGCAGCACCTCACAGGGAAGGGGCAGGAGTTATTCTGGTCTTAAGAGTTTGAGACAGCATTTCTGGAGATAAAGTCCTGCATCTCCTCAGCTGCATGCATGGAATACTATGACCCTGAACTGGAGACAGAGGTTATGTTTGACACGAATCCTGTAGGACTGGGGGCCAATCTGGCACAAAACAAAATGGGGTCCTACTACCCAAAGTGCATTGTCTCCTATCCCAGCAGAAGCTCTCCAATGCTGAACGTGCCTACTCAAAGAAAAGGAAAGCCTGGCTGTGGTGTGGGCCTGTGAGCACTATCATTTGTTCTTGTACAGGAAAATGTTCAGCATTGTGAAGAATCATCAGGCCCTCACCACTATTTACGGGAAGCCCAACGCTAAGATGCACCCTCGAAGAGCTTGGTTGGGCCTCCGCCTGCAGTAATATTCCTTTGACATAGGGCATAACCCTGAGAAGGATAACAACTCAGTCAATTTTATCTCCAGATTCCTGCTCCTAACAGAGGTGGAGGCACAGACATCCAAGGCAGACCAATATGTTAACTACCTCGTTAATAAGGTGCTCTCGGCGGCAGCACTGACCATTCAGGAGATCATACAAGAAAAGGGAGAAAGATACCTTATTGTCTCAGGTAAAGGAGAAGATACTCACGGGAAGATGGCGCACCAAGGTGAGCGGTGAATCAGTGTTGAGGGACGATCAGCAGTAGATGATGCAAATATTCACCCTTATGAAGGACGTATTGTCCATATCGGCACAAGGGCTAGTACTAAAAGAATATCGGATTGTGATTCTGCTCTCTTTACAAGAACGCATTATTGAGCTGGGGCACAGTGTCCACCCAACGACAAATGAGAACCAAAGTATGGTTTCTTAAGATGGACACCAAGATACAGGTGGTGCTGGAAGACTGCTTAGTGTGCAGGCCTGTAGTGACCTGCACTTTTCCTCAACCTCTGCAAATTACTCCCATGCCTTTCAATAAATGGGATGAGGTGGCCGTTGATATGTTTGAGCCTCTGGAAAATGGCAAGTATGTGTTGGTGGCGGTGGATGAGATATCTCGATACCCAGAGGTTCACCTGGTATCCTCCACCAGTGCGCATACCATCCTTCCTGCACTAGACAAGATGTTTTCAGACTATGGCGTCCCTACCATAGTAAACATGGACAACGGTCCTCCATTCGGTGGTCAGGAGTTTGCAATGTTTGGTGAACACCTCAGATGTCAACACAGTAAATCACCCTGCTGTGGACCCAGGCCAATGGCACCATAGACCGTTTCATGGCTAACATCAAATACACTTTGCAACTATGTACCATCACCAATGGATCTTTCAGGCAGGCCATGTGTGCGCTACTGAGGAATTACCAGAACACCCTGCATAGCAGTACAGGGGTATGCCCCTCCGAGATCATGTTCAATCGCAAGATCCGCACATGCTTCCCTCATGTACCTGGCCTGGATCCTGAAGACGTGAAACGGACAAAGCCAGCAAGTGGAGAATGAAAGAGTATGCAGTTACCAGATGGAGGGAAAGGGAGCATGAGATCCATGTAGGCGATGTCATGTTTGTGCGCCACAAGCAGTCTCAGAAGGACATGCCTGCTTTTCATCCAAGACCACTAAGATTGACAGACGTCAAGGGAACCATGGTGTCAGCGGAAAACAGTGCTCACTCGATCACCCGAAACTCCTCATTTTATAAGAAAATTGGACAGTCCATCCCTGGGCCAGTCTCATTTGGAGAGAACTCTGACATCAGCAACCTTTCTGATAGCTGCTCCGATTACATGGATGCCAATTTGGACACTGCCGACAGTGACTGTGAGGTAATTGAGCAGCTACCGGGCTAAAGCCTGTCTGATTGGGTTGTGCGTCTACCCTTGAGGTGGATTGAGAAGATGGAGTAATTTGATGTATGTTTTGATTTATGTGGGGGGGGAGATGTAGTGTTCTAGTGTTCAGTTGAGATCAGTCCACTCTCTTTGTTAATTAATTTAAGACATCATGGCTGTCAAATAATCATGCCTGTCTTTCCCTAACACAATAGCAGCATTTTCTGCATCAGTTTGAGCTTCATGGGAGGAGCAAGGGGTGTGTGCATTTGGCATCCCGTCACTAGCTTATGTGGAGTCAGGTGATGGTCAGAGCCGGGCTGATTGCATAATGCAAATAGGGCTAAAGGAAGGCAATGGAGCCAACCTTTTTTCAACGTCTCTTTTAGTATGGCAATTTGCTCCTTTAAGAAGCCGTTGAGGCGCTCACAAATGCTGTTTGCTTGCGGGTGGTGTAAGGTATACATTGTATCAAACATTGAAGAGGGGCACAAGTGATCAATGTTCAAGGCTGTTTATTGAACATCAATTGGGTTTGTAAAAGACCTATTTAATCCTAAATCTAAAGATGGGAGCAAGCTACGACCATCAAATAATGACACAGTCCTAGTAGAGTCTGGCCAAAATAAAAGGGCTCCAATCCTCGCTTCTAAATACAAATGGTGTGGGAAACAATGTTATACAAAAGAAAAGTGTTCAAGCAATGATATTTCAGGATAGTTGAGCCGTTAGCTTCCCTTTCCCAGGTTCTCAGCACAGGACAAGGTGGAACACTCAAGCTTAGCACACACTGGTTTTTCTAGCACGAGGATGCAGTTCAAAATCTCATTATGAGGACCTTCTCTGCCAAAGTCTCTTTGCCATTCAAAATCTCTTATTTTAGAGGGCCTGTCATGACAAACAAACATTCAAAGTTCGTTTCTCTTCAGGATTCTCATATGCACAACTTCTCTGGTGATTCACTGTTCACCCCGGGTACCCCCCTGCTAGACTCAGGCCCACTTTAACACAAAACCTTCAATTGGTCTCCCTCTGCTGGACTCGGACCAAATTTATCTCATTTTCCAAACTTTCTTTACTATATCAAAATCAAAGACTTTCGACTGTGCACAGGATTTTGCTTGACCCGTCGCAGGACCACTTTGATTCACAATTCTTTGTTCTTTTCTTAATATAACCCTTTAACTTTCACTTCTGCCATTTCTCAGTTGGATACATTACAGAGACCTTCGATTGAGCAGCCATGCGGTGCCGGACCACTCTATCAAGGGTATCGTATCAAAGTATCTTCAAAGTTCAAACACTCATCAGCAGTTCACCTTTCACTTGTGTCTTTTATCACACATGTTTTAACAATGTTTGTTCCAGCACTGGCCATACAATGTTGCTGCTTGCAACCTTGGCTTCAACACAGACCGGTCTTGTATCGGTCTCCCCAACTCACTGGCCGTGATGATTTCACTGACGCTGCTTTGTTCTTTGTTCTTGGAGCCAAGGACGGTACCACAGCAACTGCTCCTTCTCCCCGTCTTGATTAGTGATGCGGGAGGGTCGGGTATTTCCGAAACACAATATAGGATACTTCAGCCTGGTTTCCTGGTCTTACGTTTTCTAATTTTAAGGGCACTTGAAAGTAATGGTTTCCTCTCAGAAAGGTTAAGGGAACTTCCCTCCTTGTGATCCCCTCATGGTTTGCCGTCTTTCTTGTCTCGTTCAGCTGCTGTCTCAAAACTGCTGTTTCCTCATGTGCTTTGCCTTGCTCAGTGTGATTTTGTGCTCTGCCTTTTATCTGTGTGGGGAAGCTTAATGGAAGTCAGGTGTGAGTGGTGGTCAGTAATTGCCTGACTTTGCTGGACCATTGTATTGGGACACGTCAGGTATACTGCTCGGGTGTTAGTCTCTTTTCTCCCAGAGCAGAATTTCCATGTGAAAGTGTTTATGTAGGAAAAGGGGAGTAGAGTTTCTACATATCCTATCTGATAGTATGGGGTAAAGGTGTTACAGAGAAGGGGATACTGCATCTTGCCATCTGGCATCCCACTCCCTAAAGACCCCTCACCCAGTTGATCCTCCCACACTGGTCCACCCCCAGGAACTGGATCCAAAGGTGATGGCTGTGTCCTGGCCACCTGGATGACAGATCCCTGGGGACTTGTGGGTGAGACACCTTCTGATTTCTCACAGTGGTAAGCAGATGAGAATTTATGATGCATGCCCAAAAGGATAGTGTTGTGCTCAAATACCTCATTTACAAAATGTGGTCCATTGTCAGACCTGAGCACTTAGTACACCTCCCACCTTGGAAATACCTCATGTACAGGGAATTTTACGGCACATGTGTTATCTAGATGTGTGCATGATCTTGGACATAATATTCGGGTGGTTCTGCGCTATGTGGTGGGGGTATGCTGTCCCCGGATCTGCTGTTTGCCAGTTTGCATCCTTCCCCTTCTTCTGCATATACATGAAATGTGTCCCATCTTCCCACATGTCTAACACTGCTGTGGCTGTCCTCCAAACCTAGGTTTCCACCCATTAAACCCTCCTCCTTGTGGAGCTTGAAACCCAAACCATCTGCCCCTCGGTGCAAACCCTTGCGGAAAATAATTATACTCTCCCCTTCCTGCACAAATTCAGCTTGCTGCTGGTTGTACCTGCGTGTGCCTTGTGGATTAAAACTCTGTCCTCCACTTGTCAATACTGCTCCTTCCACTGAATAGTTTGACAATTTCATCTGAACTAACATTGCTTCGTCAATCTTCCTGTCTTCAACTTTCTTTCTGTCTTTCTCTTGTTTTAACCAACAATGGTGAACAATCATTAGTTATATCTCCGCCCATGATTTGATATGATAAGTCATTTATAAAGCGCCTGTACTCACGTGATTCTAGGCGTGACAGGACAAGGGAGGGAAGACAGAGGGAGGACAAAACAAACTATCTTACTAGGCCTTGTGATGTTCAAATCCTGAATCACGGATAGACAGTCAGCAATGAGCAAGAGAGGAGACAGAAGGGAGCCAGAAGGAAAGCTGAATGTCATATGCATAACACTTAATGTTAGAGGAGAAGGTAGAGATCAGGTGGGCCATAGGGGCCAAGTAGAGGTTGGAAAAACAGGGCTTGTTGTAACTTGCTCTGTAAAAGTTACAACAAGCTGAAATTGCAATCTCTGAGAAATCTACTCTGAATTTGCCCTTTTGAACACACGCTCTCTCATGCGACATGGTATCGAAATCAATGATTTCGTCATCAAATCCAAGCCTGACCTCTTGAGTTCTGGCTCAGTGCAGCAACCCCCGCCACTCTGGCCATTGCTCCTGACTTTTCTATTCTCAGGGCGGACCGCCCAGATCGCAGGGGAGGAGAGGTTGCAATAATCTACAACAAGAGCTTAGATATTCATGTAATGCACACACGACACTCAGAGGGTGCGAAAGCCTATTGTCAAAAATAAAAATCAGTGAAAATAGTTCCCTTACCATCGTGGTCATTTATCGACCACCCGGAGACACCCCTCTCTTCGAGGAGCAATTTATAAGTCTACGCAATGGTATCACCAAAGCCAACTCCCCGGTTATCATTATGGGGGATTTCAATCTTTGGGCTGACGACCCCCAAGACAATCAGGCAGTCTCTTTTGACAGCTAAGGCCATTAGCTTTTCGCAAGGGGTCAACTCCCCTACTCATAGGGAGAGCCATATATTTCACTGGGTTCTAACACACTAAAGTCCAGGTAACAACATCCTGATAAAGCCCTGTCCATGGTCCGACCACTCTATAGGGAACCTTTGCTTTCAACTGCCTGTTTGCTCCTGAAGACAGCCCCGCGAACACAAACAATTTTAATTGACCAGAAATGCCAAAGGCCTTACTCCTTAACGGTTTTCAGCTGAACCTTTACTCAGGCTATCTAATCTTGAATCTTTTGACAGCTCTGATATTCTGGCATACCACCTTATATCTGCCATCAATGATGCAATTGAAGCTATAGCACCTAAAAAGCGCAGACAAGTAAAGAATGGCTTGACAAAAAACACCTGGTTCTTCGATTCTATCCCATAGGCACCTGAAGCGTAATGCTGAAAGCGACTGGCAGAAAAACACATCCCACGCCTCTCGCTCCCTTTATAAACTAGCAGTAAAAAATCTTAAGCTTGCCATCATGGCTGCAAAATCTACCAGCCTTAATCATAGGATCACATCACCTAAATCCAACACCAGGGAACTGTTTACAATTCTAAAGGAGTTTGAGGGGAAATCTTTAAACAAACATTTGGTTATTAAAGACACTGCCTGCTTCCAAACAATTTATAACAAATTTAGCCTTACAATCACAGGCCACCATCAGACAATCACGGTACTCGACCCTAAGTGCACGCCATATGTCAGCTTGACAATTATTAAAAGGTGCTCCATCATGGTTAGTATTTTGTGCTGTCACCCGAGCATATCCCACTCACTTCCAATTGTCATATGATTGCTCCCCTAACATGGCATTAAGCAGGCTTTGTATATCGCCTATTGCTAAGGTCATCCCAGCTGTCATTCTTTCTAACTAATAAATCCATTTGCCCGCCCCTGATGTAAGTGTTAGTAATTTGCAAATCAAAATCTTTGTATCCATTTGTGGCAACGGGATGTATTGCAGCAGTCCTCCCCCTTTCTCCTATAAGGGTAATTGTCTAAACCCAGTCCCCTGTCAGAGTGCAGATGCACCCTTTGTCTTTGTCACTGTATCTGTCATACGAACTCTTTCGTCCTGGTAAATTCCTCAGTCTATTCACATATGGCGTTCTCTGCTTTAAACTGTTTGATTGCATCTTCGGGTACCTCAAATATTCAATGGGCACTGGCTTCCTTACCCTTTCTTCCAAATGTAACCATGCTATCTCTTTCCCTATCCCCATGATTGTAGAAGGGGCTTGTGCAGCCTCCACCTCTCCGCTTTCCTCTCTCGCTTCATCTTCCAACATGTTATCATCATTGTCATCACATTTATTGCCATCTTTGTCTTCAAAATCTAGTCTCCCAACCGGACTCATCCTATATATTCAACTCATCACCTCCTCCAATATATTCCTTTCCACATCATGCGGAGACCCCCTCTACTCCACTTTGTACTGCTAGTGCCATCTCACATACTCCTGTAAAGATTGCCAATCCTCCTCCATATAGCTCCTCCTCCCCTCCATCTGGAAGAGTATGCTTTTTTAAGACTCATCAACTTCCTTGCAGTATCTCTCTAAGCTCATCTCTCTTCCTCTATGTTCTTGTTTCCTGTCTCTCTCTCTGTCTGGGAGTGTACAGCCCCTAATAATATCATAAACTTTCCATATCTCGTTGTCTCTCTCATTCCCTTTCTTCCTTTCTCTTTCCATCTCCTCACTTCTTTGTTTCTTATTTTTCTTTTCTTCTTCATGCCTCTTCACTTTCTCTCTGTCTCCTGCTTCTTCTCCATCTCCCTTTCTTCCTCATTCCTTCTTTCTGGCTCTCTCCTCTCTATTTCATTCTCTTTCTCGCTCCTCTGGACCTCCACCTCGGCTTCTGTCAATTTGGTTGTAAGTCATGGCGATCGCCATATTTCACGTGTGTGAACAATGGTCCTTGCTTACTTATTTGTTCTCCACTTATAATGTCTTCACTAATGTACGCAGGGGTGCATATGTGAGATTAGTATACCTGTGCTGCTTTGAATCCTCCTAATGGAGATAATACCTGTGCTTCCGAAGATGGATCGCTGCTCTGGGGTGGAGGAGGAGCTGTGGGTGCTTTTCCACTTCTTCCACTCAGCATTCTGATTAATCATCCATTCTTTTGCCGGTGGCTCCTCTGTCTCTTCCCCCCTGCATTTTCTATAGTTCCAGAATTGCTAGTCGATTCTGCAACTGTTTTCTCTTATACATGGCATGTAAATTGGTGCACATGTGTTGCAGCACTGTCTTCGAGTGAGGGCCTTCTTGTGGGCAAGGCATAAGCATTCTGCACACCGTGTCCAGCGCCCACTGTGTGTGGTATTTAAGGATGTTGTCCTTATACTGGGGTAATGCTTTGCACAGGTGAATTATGGGAGTGTCTCCCATGACAATAAGTCACAGCTCAACTTATCAATGCTTACCAAATTTTATTTGAATTCTTATTCACTCCCTTTGCCTCCGTTTCACACCCTTTCCCAATAATACTTTTCCACAAACAAATACTTCTGTGTCTATTTCTGAGACCACGGCTCCTGAGTCAATGAATGCTTCAGAGCAGCGCCACAAACACCACTCTTGCTTTCAACAGCCCCACCTCGCTGTTCCCTCTGAACCTTCTGAGTGACACTACAACCATCACTCACACTCTGAGCAGCCCCGCCTCACTGCACCCACACCACCCTGCTCCGTCCACACCACAACTTCACGTCCTCCACAATATATACCAATATACACAAAAAGTCCACTTTTTAGAAATCCTAATCTATCTTACAACATACGATTGGCGCCAGCAATTACCACGCAAATAAATATACTACGGCCATCTTCCCAACTCCTGGTGAGGTGTTCATCTCTTTTTGTTATTACCACGTAACAAGGTTTACCACATGATCTTTTCTGACCCTTGTGAAAAGCTATCACTTTATCATGTATCTCTTCATTTCATCACAATCACCTAATATGCAAACAATCTCCTCCCCCCATTTTGTCAGGTTAATGTCACATCCGTGGATCTACTGAGGGTCTTTGGTGTCAGGTCTCCCCTACTAGCCTCACAACCCTTCATGCCCCACAGGACAGCCTGCAGTGACCGGACAGGATTTTCTACAATATGGGCTCCTGTCAACCTCTCTTTGTTGTTGTACGCAATCCTGTTCTCCACAGGTCGCCTCCGGAGCTTTCAGGGACGTGGCAAGGATCCCTCCACACTCCGATGACTCCTGGCAAACCATCCTCTGTTACAACCTGTTAGGATGGCCTGGAAAGTCTCAAATTGCACAGAGGTTCTGGAATCAGTCAAACTAAACTAAATCACAGAAATGGGAAAATGGCAAGGCAAAAAAAAGCTTTATTATTATAAAAATAAAGCAGGGACAGCATACAAGCATCGCATTCTTGGACCTCTCACTCGTTGCATAAAAAACAATGGTTTAAATATTCAGCATTTGTCATAACTGATATCATGCTATAATCTTAGTTATCAAAAACCTACGGATGATGGGGATTGGTTAGTGATGGTGATTACATATATATTTTATGGGAGTTACATTTCTAATTGGGTAATGCTTGTCTGATGGCTCCTCCTGAGACCACCTCTAAATTGATAAAGGTAAAAAGACATCATCAGTGCAATAGGTAATTGGATGGCACCTTAATTCATGGGCAGTATAACATTGGGGGTTTTCATTGTTTGGCTTCATACTAACCGACCTTGGACAAATGACAGGTCGTCAAGTCATGAGTCAGACAGGAGTAGGGGGACAGAGGTCCAAAGACTGCTTTCCTTTCAATTAAAGAGGATACCTGTCAAGATCACGGAAAAGGGTTCCTTAATTGCCCCTAAGAGGAATTGCTCTTCTGCTCATCACTGTTGGCTAAGGGGAAAGGCAGTTAGGGCACTGAAAGGGCATAGATAATCACTTCCTGACTCTCACACATGGCCGCCTAGTTTATTCCGGATTGTGAGCAAGGTTGGTCTAGTTGTCACAGCTCTGCTTCTATTTAAGCCCCTCCCACCGACTGTACCGCGCTTCGCGTTCCGATTGTTTCAGTTAACGCTTACCGCGGTTCACTCATCTGTTCCAGTCACTTCCCCTCTATCCAATATTAGTAGTTTATAGCATTTGTTGTGCCTTCTGTGGTATCCCATGTCTTTTGCAGCCTTAGGTGTGAACGGCGTTTGTCCCCGAGAGTTCCATGTTTTTATTATTACAGTAGCATTCCTCACACGTAACTCCCACTTCCAGGCAGAGCTTCAAAACCGCAAGTATTGGTTTTCGTTTACATTGTTGCCAAGTGAATTGTGCCTTTTCATTGATATCCACACGTTTGTGCTTGAATTATTTGCTCGCTGTGGGAAGTAGGCTCCCACTCTCTCAGTGACAGGAGTTAGCCGTTGTTTGTGTACATAGGTAGCAGCGCTATTGTGCTCGCAGTGTTTCTGCCCTCAGTGTAAGGAGTCAGTTGTTTTTTCTCCTTTCTTTTCCGCTTACATTTTAGAGTTCAGCACTTAATAAAAAGCGGCAAGGGAGAGCCGTAGTTTTCTCCTTCACCTCCTTTATACACACGTCATTAGTCTTCATATATTAGCTCTCCTGACCCTCATCTAGTGGCTAGTGGGGCTCCACTGGGTCACAGGTTTACACATCAAACTTTTAGGCAGTATTATTCCTTATTGTCTTTTCTGTGGCATTATTGTGCATAGTTGTTTTACCCAGGTTGGCACCTCCCCCCATTTCCCGCCATTGAAGACTTCCATTAATTCCACTCTACAGAACTTGCGCCCCTGCACAGATGCAGGATGGATAGCTCACCCAAAAAATGAATAAGGTAAAGACAAGAGAATATTTAGAAGGTGTTTGTATTTTTACAGTGTTGAGTACATTAGCTGTATTATCAGGTTGCAGATTCTCTCACACCTCCCTTAAGGAAATTCTGTGTTGTTTTTAGGGAGTCCTAGATTGGGAAGTTGAGGAGAGTGTAGGAGCATCACAATCTGAGGAGAAGAGCCAGTGTGAAGTGGTTCCAATCGTGTGTGTCCCCGCAGAGTCAAGGAAAGCGTTACAGAACACAAAGCCGTGCTGAAACTTACTCTGCCTGGGCACCATGGGAACCCCAGAGGTTGATCAGTTGGTCCAATTGTTGGGGGAATTGAGAGCTGAGGTTCATGCAGCTCGCCCTGAAACCAATGCTCTGAGGAAAGAGTTAGAGGGAAACAGAGATAGAACTGAGGAATTAGCCCGCCAATTATTACAGACTCAAGCGGGCCAGGTTCCCTTGCCGTTGGGTAATGCACAAGCTCCAGCCCCTACCACACCACCAGTACCAGTCCAAGTGGTTGTTCCCGGAAATATTCCTTTGGCTCCTCCGGAGCGCTTCACGGGAGATCCAAAAAGGTTTGCAGTGTTTATAAATCAATGCAGACTACATTTCCTACGCAAACCAGGATTATTTCCTACGGATCAGTCCAAGGTGGCATTTGTCTTGTCGTATCTCGGTGGTTATGCCGCTGACTGGTCCATACCTCTAGTCAATAGAGATGATCCAGTGTTGAGAAATTTTCAAGACTTTCAACGGGAACTGGAAAAACGTTTTGCCCGCTACACTCAAGGCCATGCCTTAGATAACGAGTTGTTGTCGCTTCGACAAGGCAATCAAGATCTGTTGGCCTATGTGGCCACATTCAATAGGTTGGTTGCAGAGACCAACTGGCCTTTGGAAAAAAGAACCACCTTGTTTTACCCCGGATTGCAGAGTGATTTAAAGGACGTCCTAGCTCAAGTGGTGAATCCACCAGAGAGTGTCACAGAATTCATCGATTTTACTATCCAGTTGGATCATCGACTCCAAGATCGAAGAACCGATCGAGCACGCCCAGAGAGTCGGGCATATTTTGTTCGCCCCAAGGAATAAGTTGGTAGATCATCGTCAGAAACTCATTCTGAACCCATGCAGTTGGGTGTAATTCGAGGTCCCATCTCGCAAGCAGAAAGGGATAAGAGAAGGCAACAGCAGCTATGTTTATACTGTGGAAAGGCTGGCCATTTCTTGAAGGACTGTCCAGTGAAACCTTCAAGAAAACCTCTAGGAGGTGTCAGTCAGGAGAAGAAGGCACAAATTCCCGAAAACTCAAGTGCCCAACAAGCATAGAGGTCAGCTTGTCGAGCGTGAAGAAGGTTTCGGCGACCTCACATTTTGTGTTTCCATTAATCCTATTTAGTCAGGAGCAGCCCATGAGAAAATTTGCGTTGAACGCTTATATTGACTGTGGGGCCATTGGCAACTATATGGATTTACACCTAGCAAGCAGATTGGGCATTCCTTTAACAGAAAAATTGTAAGCCGAGAATGTTTCCGGGGTGGATGGCACGCCCTTGGTGTCAGGCCCAGTAACACAGCGCACCAACAATCTCATCATGCTCTGCCAGGAAGAACACAAGGAGGAGATTTCCTTTGACCTTATTCAGGCACCACAATTCCAGATCATTCTAGGAATACCTTGGTTGGAGAGACACAATCCTGTCATTGACTGGTGTGCAAGAACCTTGAGGTTTAGTTCTGATTGTCAAGAAACTTGTGGTTCAACAGAAAATTCAGTGGAGTTGGAACAACCCAAGAGAACCACAGAAGTTACTTTGGGTCTCATTGGTTCACTGCCATCTGAGTATCAAAGTTTCCAAGATGTTTTTCAGGAGGAGACTCAAGCTGAAATTTTACCTCCCCATAGACCTTATGATTGTCAGATAGATCTGATTCCTGGCGCTCAACTTCCTTGCCATCGTATTTACGCATTAAAGGAAAAGGAAAACCTTCATTTGAAAACATAGTTTGACCAATATTTGGCGAATGTATTCATTAGACCATCCAAGTCCCCGGCAGCATCACCTCTGTTCTTCGTGCCCAAAAAGGAAGGTAATTTGAGAACCTGCATTGATTACAGAGTCTTGAACCAAATCTCTGTAAAGAATTGCTACCCTCTACCTCTTATTTCTACACTACTGGACCAAGTAAAAGGAGCTAAAATCTTCACAAAGCTTGACCCTTGAGGGGCTTATCATCTGATTCGCATCAAACAAGGAGACGAATGGAAGACGCTATGGACTTTTCGAGTACCAGATGATGCCTTTCGGTCTATGCAATGCGCCGGCAGCCTTTCAGTCTTTCATGAATGACATTTTCCGAGAGCTTCTGGATATCTGTGTGGTAGTTTATGTTGATGACATTTTGATCTTTTCAGCGGATCCTCAAGAGCACGTGGAACATGTAACTTCTGTCCTGCAAATACTCGGAGAGAACTCGTTGTTTGTAAAGTTGGAAAAATGTCAGTTCCACGTTTGTGAGATTGAATTCTTGAGATTTGTGTTATCACCACAAGGGATAAAGATGGACAACAGAAAAGTTGATGCAATCCTTTCTTGGCCAGCTCCCACGTCAGTGAAAGGAGTACAAAGCTTTTTGGGGTTTGCAAACTTTTATCGAAGATTTGTGTCAGATTTTTCTCGACTGGTTCATCCCATCACGTCTTTGCTGCGAAAAAACAAAACCTTTGCTTGGACCAAAGAGGCTGAAGGGGCCTTTCAGGAACTGAAGGAGAAATTCACCATCGCTCCAGTCCTACAACATCCTAGGCAAGATCTTCCCTTTGTGGTAGAAACGGACGCGTCCAATGTGGCCATGGGTGCAGTGTTATCGCAGCGGGATCCAATCTCTCAAGAATTACACCCAGTGGCCTTTTGGTTCAAAATGTTTTCCTCTGCAGAACTTAATTACACTGTCACTGATAAGGAACTGTTGGCAATAAAATGTGCGTTGAAGGAGTGGAGACATTATCTGCTTGGGGCCAGACACACGGTCACCATTTTCACAGATCATCGGAATTTACAGTACTTGCGATCTGCAAAAGCACAATCATCATGACAGTTAAGATGGGCTCTCTCTTTTGCAGAATATGATTTTGTCATCACGTTCCGGCCTGGCATCCGTAATGGTAAAGCAGACACCCTGTCCAGAATTGGTAAGGGTGAAGAAGCTTACATTGCCACAACTCCTGTGGAAATAATTGGGGTTGAGAAGATGCTTGGGGTTATGTAGGTCGCGGATTCATTGTTTGAAGAATTGCGAAATGAAATCAAAGCAAATATCAACCATGCAGAATTACAAAAGTGGGAGTCTAAAAAAGAAAATTGTTACGTGCAGGATGGTTTGCCATTTTATCAAGGGCGATTGTTTTTACCACCCAAAGGTTACAAGAACAAGTGATTGCAGACTACCACAGTGCTTTGATGGAAGGGAATCCAGGTGTTACCAAAACCTTGGAAAAGGTCAAAAGATCGTATTGGTGGCCTACTTGGCGAAAGGATGTGATTCAGTTTGTCAAGACCTGTGGAAACTGTGCTCAGAATAAATCTCAGAAACTGAAACCTGCCGGCTTCCTCAAACCACCTCTTCCTTGGCACACTCTCTCATTAGACTTCATTACTGACTTACCCAAGAATGACGGATTCGACACCATCCTGGTGGTGGTGGCTCTTTTTTCCAAGATGGCGCACTTTGTGGCCCTAAGGGGGTTACCAACGGCGTCAGTTCTGGCAAAAGTGTTTTTGGAAAACATTGTGAGGTTACATGGCTTTCTCTCCATTATGGTGTCTGATCGAGGAAGTAAATTTGTCTCCGAATTCTAGAAGAGATGTTGCAAGATGGTGAAAATTTAAGTGCGTTTGTCCACTAGTTACCATCCACAAACTGATGGGCAAACTGAACGCACCAACCAAACCTTGGAACAATACCTCAGGTGCATGCTTCATCAAACCGAAGACTCTTGGCTTAAGATTTTGTGGATAGCGGAGAACGCCTACAATAATTCAGTGCACTCCTCCACAGGTTTAAGTCCATTTTTCACCCTATACGGTCAGCAGCCACGAACCTCAGTTCATGATCCACCTGAAGCTTTGGAAATGCCAGCTGTAAAAACTTTGCACTCCAATATCACTACTGCTGTGATCCAAGCAAGAAATCAGTTATCCTTAGCAAAGGATGCGCAGAAGAAGTTTGCTGACCGTAAGAGAAGAGACTCTCCAGAGTACAAGGTGGGAGATGCAGTGTGGTTGGCTACCAAGACTCTGGCCTTGAAGGGGTCCCAGAAATTCCTTCCAAGATTTTTGGGTCCTTTCACCATAGAAAAGGTCATAAACCCAGTGGCTATGAAATTGACACTCCCCAAGAACATGAAAATTCATCCAGTGTTTCATGTGTCCTTGTTAAAGACAGTGAGCCCAAACACCTGAATCCAAGACCCTCCAGCTCCAGTCCTGGTGGAAAAAGACCAACCCGAGTTCGAAGTAAAGGCTATCTTGGACTCTAAGGTGGTTCGCAAAAGGCTATACTATTTGGTGGATTGGAAGGGGTATGGTCCACAGGGTAGAACTTGGGAACCCCTTGAAAACATTCATGCACCCTGATTAATAAAATCTTTCCATCTGAATAATCCTGACAAACCTGGAAGGGAGGGTTCTAACCTAGGAGGGGCCTTGGGGGGGAATACTGTCATGATCATGGAAAAGGGCTCCTTAATTGCCCCTAAGAAGAATTGGTCTTCTGCTTATCACTGTTGGTTAAGGGGAAAGGCAGTTAGGGCACTGAAAGGGCATAGATAATCACTTCCTGACTCTCACATGGCCGCCTAGTTTATTCCGGATTGTGAGCAAGGATGGTCTAGTTGTCACAGCTCTGCTTCTATTTAAGCCCCTCCCAACGACTGTTCCGCGCTTCGCGTTCCGATTGTTTCAGTCAACGCTTACCGCGGTTCACTCATCTGTTTTAGTCACTTCCCCTCTATCCAGTATTAGTAGTTTATAGCATTTGTTGTGCCTTCTGTGGTATCCCATGTCTTTTGCAGCCTTAGGTGTGAACGGCGTTTGTCCCCGAGAGTTCCGTGTTTTTATTATTACAGTAGCATTCCTCACACGTAACTCCCACTTCCAGTCAGAAGCTTCAAAACCGCAAGTATTGGTTTTCGTTTACCTTGTTGCCAAGTGAATTGTGCCTTTTCATTGATATCCACACGTTTGTGCTTGGAATTATTTGCTCGCTGTGGGAAGTAGGCTCCCGCTCTCTCAGTGACAGGAGTTAGCCATTGTTTGTGTACATAGGTAGCAGCGCTATTGTGCTCGCAGTGTTTCTGCCCTCAGTGTAAGGAGTCAGTTGTTTTTTCTCCTTTCTTTTCCACTTACATTTTAGAGTTCAGCACTTAATAAAAAGCGGCAAGGGAGTGCTGTAGTTTTCTCATTCACCTCCTTTCTACACACGCCATTAGCCTTCATATATTAGCTCTCCTGACCCTCGTCTAGTGGCTAGTGGGGCTCCACTGGGTAACAGGTTTACACATCAAACTTTTAGGCAGTATTATTCCTTATTGTCTTTTCTGTGGCATTATTGTTTTTTGGCGCAGGTTATTGTTCCAGGTGCATATTTGTTTTACACAGGTTGGCGCCTCCCCCCATTTCTCACCATTGAAGACTTCCATTAATTCCACTATGCAGAACTTGAGCCCCTGCACAGATGCAGGATGGATAGCTCACCCAAAAAATAAATAAGGTAAAGACAAGAGAATATTTAGAGGGTGTTTGTATTTTTACAGTGTTGAGTACATTAGCTGTATTATCAGGTTTCAGATTCTCTCACACCTCCCCTAAGGAAATGCTGTGTTGTTTTTACGGAGTCCTAGATTGGGAAGTTGAGGAGAGTGTAGGAGCATCGCAATCTGAGGAGAAGAGTCAGTGTGAAGTGATTCCAATCGTGTGTGTCCCCGCAGAGTCAAGGTAAGCGTTACAATACCATCCCTCAGTTGTAGGCCATGAGCCAGGGGGATATCTTTGTATTTAGCTTTGTGCAGCATTTTGTGTCTGAGTGTATGTTTAAGGAGTAAGGCAGGTGTCCTACCTGTGTTTGTTGCTAATGAATAGACAATGTTCTTCAATTATGGGTCACATGTAATGGCACCATGTTTGGAGTTATTTCACCCTGCATTTATTGGGCGTTTAGCTAATATTAATGGGAGTGTTATGGTTTATTTTAACACTGGGACACTATTGCGTTACTCTGCTTGGATTTCTCTTGGCTTATAATTGCATGCACCTGGCTAACAATGGTCGGTTGTGCTTTCTTAAACTTTAGTTCATCTGGGAGTATGTGTCGGCATCATGGGAATTGCTATCTCGTGCCTTCTCTGCAACGTTATAACTCTCCCCAAATTCACAGTAACCTTGGCTGTGGTTACCAGCTTCTTCCTGGGATCTTAACAGATCTGTTTTCTGTGGTTTCAGCATTTTGTTCTCTCGAAGCTTTGAGGTTTGGTCTATCTGAAAGCATGCTGTACCTACCATTTTCGAAAAGATGAACGCTCATTACTCTCATATTTCTATTTTAGTGAGCTACATTCACGTGCAGTTCAAGTAACATTCAGCTTATAAAAAGAGAGGGAGGCGTGTCTGGCGGCAACTCGTCTGTAAGGCCTGTTTCATTCGGTTAGCTGTCGCTTTTTAATGGTATCTGTGATATATATGGTGATGATTTGTAGCGTCTTCTTAGAAAGCGGATATAGCCAGAAACCGCTAATGATTACTGTAGAGTAGTGTCTTCTCAAGACTGCACCAAATAAGGTTAGCATAAAGACTTAATTGGTTAGCATGATTTTGTTTTATTTTCTGATGCCCTTAAGCTGACACTTGTTCCGGCTGGTTCCACCCTTTTTCAAAACAGGGCATAGTTCATGATTTTTCAATTTCAAGAAGTTGTGGGATACAACTCTGTTGAAAAGAGCCGACGCACATCAGAAGTCTTTGTGCTAACGTTATTTGACATAGTCTTGAAAAGCCACTACTCAACATTCAGCTTATACATGGCTTATGTTGGTATTCTTCATGTTTTCTGGATGCTATGTTCATATTTTTCATGTTGTGAGAAACCCATGGGTGTTCTCACTCCCAAATTCCCTGGATCCTCTTCTAAAAAGGCCATTGCTCTTGGATCCCGACCCTGGTGGTGGAGAAGTAAGGGAGGATCACCTGGTTGGAGGGTCCTCGGAGTATGGGAGTGGGGTGCCATTAGGCGAGACAAGGTACCCCCCTTTCCCTAATTGTGATGAATCTGAACCGTCCCCAACCTTTTTGGGGTATTGTAGGGCCTCTCCCCTCATTTCCCCACATTTAACATCTGCAAGTCCTGGAACGAAGAAGAAGAGACTAAGAGTGATGAACACTACACCTTTTCACCACTTAGGTACTGAGACGAGGAAGATTCCTAAAACGTATGGTGAGGGTCAGGAATGTCCTCTTAAACAGGGTCAGGAAAGTCTAATTAGAGGTCCTCACCTGCAGCCTGTTAAGGGGCTGCAGGTGTATAAAGGGGAACCAGTGAAGTGAGAAGGCAAAATGAGCAGCAGCAGGGAGGCCTGAGCAGGAGAGACCAGTGGATCCTTTCCGTTTGGAGGCAGCCATGGTGGGACCTGAAGTGTGACCAGGACGCCGGCAGATATTCCTGAGGTGAAGGAGCCTCCGTGGTGGGGTTGGAGCAGCTGGGAGCTTCTAACGAGCACCAGAGAAAGAGAGGACGCTGTTCACGTCCACCCCTATAACAACAAAGTTGCCAGCGTCCGCAGAAGTGAAAGCAAAAGGTGAGCAGGGCTCACTGAGGTCGGGCGCCAACCAGGGAAGATGAGAGGAGCAGCAAGGGCTGCTGGAGGGAGACGCCACAAACCGTTGAGTGCTGAGGAAAAGACACTCGAAAACCGGGGCGCTGCAGGCGGTCTGCTTACTATGAATGACGCTCCATATGAATTAAATGCTTCAAAACAAAACGAGATATTTATTAAATACTGAACTGAATGGACGTTTTTCAAATAGCGCTAACCTTAATAAATTGAATACTGAACTGAATGGAAGTTTCCAAATAGTGCTAAACTGTACATTTTGAATATTGAACTAAATGAAAGTTAAAACCACCATTAAAACTACATATATTGAACACCAAACTAAGTGGAAGTTTGAAACAGCGTTACACCAGGCATATTGAATGCTGAGCGGAATGAAAGTTTACAACAATGATAAAAAAAGCAGGGTGACTACCGAGTTGGCTGAGAATACAAAAGTTACTCTGATATTGAATATTAATGAACTTTATAAGCAAAACCAAGAATCAATACAGAATAAAGGGAGAATACCTGTATGAAAGCAACCCATGGGGAAAGGAATACATGTGAAGGAGTGCAACCAAAGGTGGGCAGGAACAGAATTACCACCAAATAAACTTTGTGAATAAATGCTGTGCGGCAAGGCCAAGGCCTGGAAAAAGGTGTGACACAAAGTCAAGAGGCCGACAAGGAAAATCTAAGAAAGCGTGCCTTTTTCACATAGCGGCGAATGCAGAGAAACCTTTGTGAGCTGAAGAACCAAGAGGCACTCGTTGTGGTGGACCGTGTGGTCTGATAACTGCGCCTAGACCAGTGAGCCCTACATTAAGAAAGGTAAAGATACTGCATACTCTACCAAGAAGGGACACTACGAATGAGCTGGTGATGAAAACCAGAAGGAAGTCCAAGTTGACCCAGAGTTAAGTTGAGCTTTTCAAAGAGTGAATCATTCATTGGTTGCAACCTTGAAGTCGTGGCAAAAGGAACCCTGAGACTTAATGAATTACAGCTACCGTCTTGAGGACAAGCTCTCAAGACTGCTTTTTGTTTGAACTTTGCTGTGTGGAAGTCTTGGGGAAGGGAACCCTGAGACTTGATGAACTCTAACTGCCATCTTGAGGGCAGCGCCTGAGGACCTGTTTTGTTTGAACTGTATTACTTTGAACTTGGGGACGGGAATTCGAAGATAATCTGGGAGCTGGAAGAAACTCAGCATTTTGTGTTGATCACCATTTCTTTGATTACTGACATCCCTATACACTGTTTAGCTTTAGTTGGAAGGGCAAGCATTCGTTTTGGACACAGACAGACTTTTAAGTTGGATTCTTTGACTCAAAATTTCCTTAGTTTTGGTCAGGCAGGGAAATCCCACCTTAGTATAGGGCAAGTTAGACCGTCTACTGTAGAACAGTACGATGGCAGGCAGGTATGACACAATGTGGTACTTTTCAGTGTGTTTATTTACTCTTCATGTAAGATGGTATGATTGGAGAAACACTGGCAACACCCCACCCGGCAGGCATAAGATCTCCAACTGTCACCCCTCAGAGCACTCGCACGTCATCCCCCACTCACACACGAACATTCCAACCTTCCAGGAGCCGCGCGAGCACTCCACCACGCACATATATAATATGCACAGATTCTAACACTTCTCCCTCCGACAGTTTTTCAATAGACCCAACGAGAACAAAACCAACTCGAGATGCACAGACATGTGTCCACCATGCCATGCAACAACCTGTAAAAGCAAAACTAAACCTTCCCATAAGAAACCGTAGTAACCCATAGAGCAGAACGCTGCCAAACGGTAACACTATTTTAAGGAAACAGATGGCCAAATAGCACCCCCAAACCACTTGTAACACCCGTCTACCCAGGCCACTACGTCCACAACTAACTAACCGGCATATAAGAACAATCTCTACCACTCCACCCTACTGCCATCCATCCTAACACAAACTCACACACACTCCTACCTACTAACCCTGACGGAACCAGAACCCTCGAGGACATAAAAATAAGAAACTAAGCACTACCACCAACCCCGAGCTGCCCCTCAGAGAACAGGTCTGCCACACCCGACTCCCCCTGGAAATCCAAACTAACAACCCTAAACCATGGATGCACACCTAACACCTCCCGCCCGGGCTGCCCCCCAGGGCCTCCAGCCTGCCACACCAGAGCACTAACCAACTGGCAAATGGACCCTCCCGGCCATCCATAGCCCACAACAAGCACCACCAACAGTTCCCATCATCCACCAAAATGGAAAGAAAAACAAACGCTAAACAACAACCCTTACCTACTGAAGACACCACGCACTAGATGCACACACACCTCAAACATAATGCCATTTACACTCGCCCAGTATACTAACAATTTCCAAACCAGGTACGGGAACACCTCACGACCACACCACCACCATCTCGTGCCCCTCACCATAACCACATCATCTGTACATACATGCTGTGACCCAAAATTCCACCTGCAAAACGTGCACGGCCCGGCCGGAACCCTACACGCCATGGAGAAAACTCACTAAGAATACTCAAGTAGCCAATAGATCCACCCGGCCATCTATGGGAACAAAAACAACACCACGTTAAGGTGCTAACACTACAGCGGAAACAACTACAGGTGAAGAAAACAACTGGAACCTAAACTCTAACGTGCAGACTCCTACAGCCACACCCTACATTAACCGAACCCACCCGGCGTTCGGGACTGGATGTGTTTTACATGCACAACCTGACACAAGCAGACACACCCAGATAGCGCACATGTACCATCACATGAAACTACTGTCCCATACAGGCACACCAAACTCACACACCAAACTTGCGTACCAACTCCCCACGCGAGCTTCATTCACTGTCACAGTGCACTTGTAACAGGAAACAACTTACAGAAGCAATTAAAGCTGCTTGAGCACACCACACTCCAAACGGACCGCTTAAATCCTACACACAAATATGGACAAATAGCAGCAAAGGTACCCTCCACCCTCAAGTTCATCCCAACTGCTCCAAAAGGGTATGATAAAACCAGAATATCCACAAAATCGGAGAATACATAAGTAGGAAATAAACCCTCATGTCCACCTCCCTCGAGTCCGACTGTTACCCAGGGAAGGAGATATAAATTGAAAGGACAACAGATCCCCACCGCACGACAACTTTCTTGATTAGTCCCACGGTAACCACCAGAAAGATTCTCTCATACTTAGTGAGTCCCTGCTCCCCCCATTTCCTGAGTAGAACACATTTTGGGTTATGAGGACCTCCACATTCATTATATTGGACTGTTTGCCTATACATTTCCGCCACAACAATTGAACCTGAGGAGGCGTGGCTACATAGCCATGTCATAGGCTGTGATTCCGTGGGCTCCTGCTGATCCTGCAGAAAAACTTTGATTACAGAAGGTGATGATGCGTGATACTGAACATACAGGCATGTGAATATACCAAGAACAGTGCGTTTGCAAATCTATTGGGATTCAAAGCACGGACGGGGGACTGCAAGCTGGAGAAGTGGCGGAGCGATCGGACGACAAGAAATCAAGATGGCGGCCGACTGGTACAAAGGATCTAATTGTGAGGCAAAGACAAAGGGAGACGTGAATAGCCAGAGTGCCGGGACAACGCGGGAGGTGGCCTCACCTAGGTCATCAGACGAGATTGCATCGTTGGGCAAGAAAGAAGGTAAATCCGGAGCGAAATGAGTGTCTCTGCAATACATGGGATGCGGACAGCTGGATAGGAGCGAGGAGCTGGAGACGGACGCAAGTTTGTTTGTTTGTTTGTTTGTTTATTTATTTGTATAGCGCTCCTGACCCAGAGGTATATGGGCGCTTAAGCATCAGGTTACAGGCATAGGTAGGAACATTTGTACAATTGTGCAGCATAAGTATAGTTACAAAATCAGTTATGAGTGCAGTTATAGTAGAATTAGTGACATGCATACATACAGTGCTAGTCAATTGTTAAGTAACCAGGTGATGATCTTAGTTCTGAAAGGTTGAAATGTAGGGGTAGATTTGATGTCCAATGGAATAGTGTTCCATAATTGTGAGGCTAGAACTGGGAAACTGGAGCCACCGGCTCTTTTGTGGGAGTATTTGGGCACTGTCAGTTGTAGTGTATTAGAGGATCTGGTGGTTCTAATATTCTGTCTTAAGATGAATTTATCGGTTAGATAAGGTGGGGCCAGGTGGTTAAGAGCTTTGTAGGTGAGGCAGATAATTTTTAGGTCTATTTTTTGTTGGATGGAAAGCCATTTGCATGTGATTCTTGTGGCTGAGATATGTTCTCTTCTGGGAATATTAAGGGCGGCACGGAGTGCGTTGTTTTGTAGGACTTGCAGTTTGTTGACAACCGTTTTATTGGCACCTACATACAGGCTGTTGCAATAATCCAGTTTGGATTGTATAAGTGCTCTGGCTAGAGTAAGGCAATTGTTGGGGGATATCAGAGGTCTGCAGGCTCTAATTAGTTTCCCAGTGTAAGCAGTGGCTGAGGCAGTCATATTAATTTGTTTGGCGAGGTTGGTGTTAGTGTCGAGATAGAAACCAAGAGTTTTTACACTTTTGGCAGTGGGAATAGTGTTGCCGTCGATGATGAAGCTAGAGTAGCTCGGGCTGAGATTCCGGATAGTGTTGGATGAGCCGACAAGGAGCAGTTCAGTCTTGTCATCGTTCAGGCAGAGGCCATGTGTGGCCATCCATGCCTGAACGATGGAGAAGACTTCGCCGATCCTGTTGGCGTCCGCGTTGTAGTTGCCTGATAAAGTGAGGAGTATCTGGGTGTCATCTGCGTAGTTGGTGTAGGTGACACCCAGATGGTCCAGTTTATCGAATAGGGGCTTTGTAAATATATTATACAAAGTGGGTGAAACACACGATCCTTGTGGGACACCGCAGGTAATGGGAATAGGGTCGGCTGCTGCTATGGGTGAGAAGACTCGCATGGTCCTATTGTCCAGGAAGGATTGGATCCATGTGACCGCTGAGTGGGAGAAGTGTGCTGCCGATGATAAGTGGTTGCACAGAATTTTGTGGTCAACCAGGTCAAAGGCAGCGGAGAGGTCGAGGAGAAGCAGGATGGCAGCCCTCCCTTTATCTTTAATTTCGTCTATCTGGCTCTTGAGATCAACAAGGGCTGTTTCCGTCCCATGTTGGGGACGAAAGCCAGATTGGCGAGTACCTAGTAATAGGTTAGTTTCAAGGTAATCCTGAATTTGTAGATAGGCCACTCTGTCAAGATTCTTTAGTAAAAATGGGACAGTGGTAATGGGTCTATAATTTGTGGGTATGTCTGGGTCGAGGGTCTGTTTTTTTAGCAAGGGTAGGACCCAGGATTGTTTCAGATTACTTGGGACCATGTTGTTGGAAAACGACAAATTTATTAATTTGGTGATGAAGGGGGAGAGATCCCTGGCAGCATCCTTGATAATCTGTGCGGGGCAACTGTCCCCCTTGCAGTTCGAGGGTTTCAAGGATGCTATAATTTTTTGTACTTCAGGTGTGGTGACCTTTTTGAAGGTGAAGCCTGAGCTAGTGGCGGTGGGTGGGGGATGGGTGGGTCTGGAGGTGGGGTCATGAGTGAGCTGTTGCCGTTTGTTTCCAATTTTAGTTTGGAGCCCTGAGATTTTGTTGGCCAGGGCGTTCTGGATCCCTGTGCACCACGGTTTATCCTTTGTGCAGGTATCTTCGGGAGGAGTGGGGTTTTCTAATTCCTTTAAGATGTTAAAGAGCTCTTTTGTGCTTGAGCCTGCCTGTGAAATCCTGGAATTAAGAGATTCTTTCTTGGCACGTGTGATCTCATTTTTGTAGTGGGTGGAGATGTTGGTGAGGTTAGTTCTATTGTCTACTGAAGGCACCGAATTCCATAGTAATTCGAGTTTGCTTTTTTGTAGTCGGAGAAGTTTGAGCTCTGGGGTGTACCATGTATTCAGGTGCGCTTTGGGTTTCCCTTTACGCATTTTCAGTGGGGCAATGGTGTCGATAGCTTTAGCCATGGAGTCATTATAGGCGTTGACCATCGAGTTTAAGTCAGTTGTGGTTGGTAGGGCGTTCAGAATGGGGGTCACCAGAGGCATTAAGGCTTCGGCTGTGATGTTGCTCTTTTTCCTGGTTAGGCAGGCCGGAGCGATGATAGGCTTTTTGTGCACTAGGTTGTTGATATTAATGTCAAGGGGGAGGAAGTGGTGATCCGTCCAGATGAGCTGTACAGGGTCCTTTAGGGTGATGTTGCAATTGAGGGCGGTAACCCAGTCAAGGATTCTGCCTTTCGAGTGGGTGGGTTTGGAGCAGAGTTGAAGGAGGCCATGCTCCTCTAATGCCGTGGCCAGGGCAATGGCAGGGGTGTCAAGGGGGTCATTAAACCCGAGATTGAAGTCTCCCAGTATAATCATTTGTGCTGTAGGTTTGGAGCTTTCGGCTACTAGGGAGGTGATATCTTCCTCAAAGGAGCCAGGTGGACCGGGGGGTCTGTAGATTAGGTGCATAGTGATAGTACTCTTCGGGGAGGTTTGTAGTTTAACTGTGAGGTGTTCACATGATTTGAGTAGAGGAGAGGAGCCTGATAGTCTGATATCGAGTGAGGACTTAAAGATGAGGGCTACACCACCTCCTCGAGCGTTAGGTCTGTCTACTCTGAGGATAGTATAGTTGTCAGGGATGGCTAGGGTAAGGGATGGTCCCGCAGCCTCATGTAACCAAGTTTCTGTCATAGCAAAGAAGTCTAGGTTGTTGGTCAGAATGATGTCGGCGACTTCTGTGGAATGGGCGACTAGTGATCTAACATTTAGAAGAGCTCCTTTTAGTGTATGGAGGGTAGAGTTAATGGGGGTTATAGTGTACTTGTTAGTTTTGTTGGGTAGTTTAGCTGGGAGTTTGCTAGTTATGTGGTGGATTCTGGCACCAAGTCTATTGTTGCGATCGGTAGGGATAAGGGTGGTTGTTTTAGAGATAGTAAGGTCGGTCAACGTGGAGGGGCTGTGATGATGGGTAGGGCAGGGTGCTCTAGTGTCGGTAGGGTTCTGCTTGGATCTATCTGCACTCTTATTGTCTAGGACATCGTAATGCTGTGCGTGGTCATGGGTAGGATGGGCAGGTTGTGAGACCGGGAGGAAGGCTGGAGTAGTGGGCAGGAATGGTGTAGGGCAGACGATAGGGTAATGTCTTGGGCAGACGGGTCTAGCTAGTCCATTTTTATAGGTTATGTAGCTGTTACCGTTGCAAAGTATATTGCTTTGCATGACACAGAAGGGGAACATGATCGCGATAAGGCAAAGTAGCATAATGTGTGTGCTAGGGGCGATGCGCCGTGCAGAGGATTGGCGGATGAATGATATTGGTGCGACCATAAGGCACGACACAATAGTGTGGTCTGAATACGACCATAAGGCACAATATAATAGCGTGGTCACTAAACGACCATAAGGCACAACATAATGGCGTGGTCACTATGCGACCATAAGGCACAACACAGTAGTGTGGTCTAAATGCGACCATAGGGCACAGCGCAATGGCGTGGTCACTATGCGACCATAAGGCATAACACAGTAGTGTGGTCTAGATGCGACCATAGGGCACAACACAGTAATGTGGTCTAGATGCTACCATAGGGCACAACACAGTAATGTGGTCTAATACGACCATAGGCACAACACAATAGCGTGGTCTAAATGCGACCATGAGGCACAACACAATAGCGTGGTCTAAATGCGACCATGAGGCACAACACAGTAGTGTGGTCTAGATGCGACCATAAGGCACAACACAGTAATGTGGTCTAGATGCGACCATAGGGCACAACACAGTAATGTGGTCTAAATGCGACCATAAGGCACAACACAGTAGTGTGGTCTAACTGCGACCATAGGGCACAACACAGTAGTGTGGTCACTATGCGACCATAAGGCACAACATGATAGCGTGGTCCCTATGCGACCATAAGGCACAGCACAATAGCGTGGTCACTATGCGACCATAAGGCACAACACAGTAGTGTGATCTAGATGCGACCATAAGGCACAGCACAGTAATGTGGTCTAATACGACCATAGGCACAACACAATAGCGTGGTCACTATGCGACCATAAGGCACAACACAGTAGTGTGATCTAGATGCGACCATAAGGCACAGCACAGTAATGTGGTCTAATACGACCATAGGCACAACACAATAGCGTGGTCACTATGCGACCATAAGGCACAACACAGTAGTGTGGTCTAAATGCGGTCATAGGGTATGTGACCAGTACTAGAGACCATAGACCCATCTAAGGCTAAGAGTCCATGCATGCAGTAATGTCCCGGTACTTGCATGTACTTACAGTGCGTTCTCCTTATGCGAGAGGGTTCTGGTAGTGGGTAAGTTGCACGTTGAGCAAAGGTGGTGGCCACTCCGCACTCCCATGCGCCTAACAGGCGCAGAACAGGCCTTTGTAGGCCTTAGTACTGGCCGGCGATTCCGCCTGCCGGCGGTTCCTTCGATTCAAATCTAGGTGCAGCCTCGATATCGTGCCGCGATGCGCCCGGCATGGGCGAGTCAGGCACCTCGTGTGGACAGGGTCAGGCAGGCCCTGCTCTGTAGCACGCTCCGTGCCTGGGTCCTGATGTGGATCCTCTGCTGGGCTGGGGGGCTCCTGCCCTCACCCCTCTAGGTGGATGCAAGAAGTGGGGGACCTGGGGCGCAGAACAGGCCTTTGTAGGCCTTAGTACTGGCCGGCGATTCCGCCTGCCGGCGGTTCCTTCGATTCAAATCGAGGTGCAGCCTCGATATCGTGCCGCGATGCGCCCGGCATGGGCGAGTCAGGCACCTCGTGTGGACAGGGTCAGGCAGGCCCTGCTCTGTAGCACGCTCCGTGCCTGGGTCCTGATGTGGATCCTCTGCTGGGCTGGGGGGGCTCCTGCCCTCGCCCCTCTAGGTGGATGCAAGAAGTGGGGGACCTGGGGCGCAGAACAGGCCTTTGTAGGCCTTAGTACTGGCCGGTGATTCCGCCTGCCGGCGGTTCCTTCGATTCAAATCGAGGTGCAGCCTCGATATCGTGCCGCGATGCGCCCGGCATGGGCGAGTCAGGCACCTCGTGTGGACAGGGTCAGGCAGGCCCTGCTCTGTAGCACGCTCCGTGCCTGGGTCCTGATGTGGATCCTCTGCTGGGCTGGGGGGGCTCCTGCCCTCACCCCTCTAGGTGGATGCAAGAAATGGCAAGACCGTTTGCTGGAGCACCCGACAACAAATAATGATGTGTCCCGTAAGAGAAAAAACAAACAGGGTAACAAGGGAGGAACGGAAGCCCCGCTGCCTCATTGGCACACTGGAATACAGAAGAGGCTATTGGAACTGCATTTGTGGCTGCCAGTGCACCGGCACGTTCAGTGAACATCGGTTACATGTTAACAGTGTGCGGATGTGGAATCAGGACAAAGGGAGGCACGTAGGAAGAGACCACGAATGGCGATAGGATAAAGGCCTGCACACAATCGCAGACAAAGCACATGGATACTTGTTACATGAGGCCAGCAAAGGAAATGCGTGGGCTGCGCTTCCGAAGAACGGGTAACTGATCAAAGAACAGTGAGTGGCTGTTTCCCCTTCTGGCCGGAGGCATGAAAGGCGAACAACACCACTTATGCCTATTGCAGTAAAGAGACGGGCAGGCAGCATTGGGATATTATTTTCAGGACAAGGACAACAGCAGCTTGGCTGCAAACTCGCTTGCACAAGGTGAGCAATTTGCAACAGCAAACCGGTGAACGTCATGGACCGCCCCGAATAACAGGACAGGGACGGACACGTATTCAAGCAGCAGCATCAGGAAGCTTAAGGCAGCCCAGCCCATGGAGGGGGAAAGGGCCTAAAGACTGCAGTGAAAGTGTGCTACAACACTTGATATGGCAGGACCAGCGTAATTGAACAAAGGAGAAGTTGTGGCCATCAGCAGACAACAAGTGAAGGACACCGGAGTGCAAGAGCAGGCACTTTGAAAAAATCAAGCCAGTACTGCAAAAGGCAGACCACCAAGCCTGACCACAAGCTGCAGTGAAGCACAACTCACAGCCACAGGCACAGTACAACGCACTGCGACAGCACAGTGCCTCTGGGGATATGCAAAAGCTATGGTTTGGAAAATACCCACAGTTCCCACCTGCAACAAGAACTGCAGCTCCCAGACAACGAGGTGAGCACAAATACTGATGAATTTGTGACAGTGGATGAACTGGTCAGTGCAGATATATCGGGGGGAAGACACAGACCTAGGTGGGGGCCATAGGAAACAAGCACAGCCAGCGGAAGTACAGTCCCCCAGGAAGTAGTGGGGGCTCCAGTGAGGTGTGCTAACTGAGGGGAGCACTGGATGTGAAGCAGAAGCATTTTTCAGAATATTCCAATACTAGGGACAGGTACAGTGACACAACCGGCGTCTGGCTCCAGGGGAGTGCACGATAAAGTGAGCACCAGCAAGTAATGGGATATGTACATTGCTGCTAGAGGCAAAGAGGCATCCACAGGAGCTCATGCAGGACATGGAGGTGGTACTAAGGGTGACAGTGGCATGAGGCAAGAGCGGTGACTGTTGGCAGCCTCTGGGAGATGCAAGTAAGGCAAGCACCATGATAGTGCAACGGGCGGAAATATAATTAAGTTAGGAGGGAGAGGGCGCTAGAGGGCCATCCAAGCTTAAGTCTCAGCTCCCATGTAGCCCCGCATCAATCCTGCCTGATCCTGCGGTTCCTGGCGTTGCTGTGTCCCGGAATCCCTGTGCCTGAAGTGCTGGCCTCCTTGATAACACTCTCCTGAAATTTGGAAGAAAATCGGCGCTCCCTGCCCGATAATCGACCCAAGCGGCCCGACTGCTGAACATCGCAGGGCCGGCCCACCCGACTCCACGCTCCCAGGGCCAGCCACTTTAACTACAGGTCATGGTGCACCTCCTGTGCTGTCTACGGAGAGTGTGCCCAGAGTGAGGGAGAAAGATCGGCAGCGGTCCGAAGAACGCGCTCCGGCCGGTGACGAGCCATTGGGTGATCCTGACTCCCCTCTCTCCCCTCGCCTGGTGCCGGCGCCGAGGTGGAAGTCGCAGCCGCGAGACGCCCAGGCGGGCAACGGCACTTGCAGCGGAGACAGCAGTCGGTGGATCGGGCTGCTTTACCGCCCCCTCTCCCCCCGCAGCCTGCGTCCGCCCCCATCTGCTCCGGCTTCCCAGCCGTGGGCCGTGGAGCGTTGTCTCACCCCCCGCTCCCCCTCCCCCGCTCAGAGGCCGTGAAAGAACCAGAGGGCGCAGCAGCAACGCTAAGCGCCGGCGAGCCGTCTCCGCGACCAGCGTCCTCTTCCTCTGAGCCCGGCCACTTCCACCGAGCCCATCCAGCGATCGGAGCCCGATTAGAAGAAGCACTAGGAGAGAGTACCCTGTGCGAATCGAGCGCATTCGGGGGCGGCCCCTCGCCTGGTGGCGTCCCAGGGCTGCCGGGAGGTAAGGAGAGGTGGAGAGACTGCGATTCGCCCCAGGAGCTGCCTTGAGGGGTGGGGGCCCACTCCCCCAGCAAAACTCACTCCTCCTCCCCCCCCCCCCCAAGCAGGAAGCAGTTGCGGATAACCCCTTTGAAATAAAAGAAATCCTTCTCGACCTGAAAGCAGACATTGGCAGTTTGAGTAACAAAATGGACGGTCTCGCGTCCAAGGTCGATCTCCTACAACATCGCATGGATTCCCATGCCGAACGCATGAACGAGATGAAGCAGAGGGTGTCGAGTCTCGATGATAGTTCGACAACCCTAACTAACAGAGTCTCTCAGCTGGAAACACAGATGAAACTAACCACTGCCAAGTGTGAGGACATAGAGGGTCGGTCGAGGAGAAACAACCTGCGGATAGTCGGAGTGAGAGAACAGCAAACACAGGAGAAAATGGAAGACTTTGTGGAATCTCTATGCACCAATCTATTTGGCCGTGAGGCATTGTCCCACCTATTCATAATTGAGAGAGCCCACAGGATTCCCGCGACGAGACCAGCACTAGGCGCTCCTCCCAGGCCAATAATAGCGAGATTGCTGAATTACAGAGATCGCGACTCCCTACTCCGTCTCGCCATGGAAAAAGGCAAGCTAAGCCACGACGGGGATATAATCCACCTCTATCCCGACTTTTCCCCAGCAGTACAGTTACAAAGGGAAACATTTGCTAGTGTCAAACAGAGACTCCGTAACAGTCAACTGCCGTATTCAATGCTAAGAATCCAGCACGAGGGGAAGGTCCAGTTCTTCCAAACCCCAGACGAAGCAAATCTGTTCCTGGATCGTCTAGGTCTCCCAGATCAGAACCAGGCTCGCCCCAGACCTAAAAGAGACAGGAACCCCAGGAATCCTCCTTAAAAGTCACTTCAAAGCTACGTACAAAATGCGGCACAACAGCACAAAGGAAGCCAGTTTATTTACAGGAGCACGAGTCGGGCAGGGTCACTTGGGAAGCCCCAGGTGCCCCCAGCACAGCTACTGTTCAGTTACTGTTTGCCTACGTTGAGTTGGTACAATCGAGGTGTGGATCTAACGCCTCGGTATGGCGACTCCATGTGCCTTCTTGGTTATGTGTTGGGTAATTCAGAAACTCCCGGCGGGCCAGTTTGGGGTTGCCCACCCAGGGGAGAGTTACGTCTCGGGCCTGTTGGGGTTAGCCTGTAGTTCGAGCCCCTCGAAGTTAAGGGGAAAGTTAAGCGCCACCAGGTCACGACTGCCCTGCTCCTCGCCAGCTCCCTACCCAATGCCAAACCCGTTACCGCACCGGGGCTCACAGTTTGTGAGCGAAGACCCCGTCGTAAGCTCAAATACAACCAGACTACCGCAGCCCATGAAACCGGAAACGCGGTACGATATAAAATTTAAGTCGCCCCATTCAATGTTTTAACGTGGAATATAAGAGGCGGCAACATCCAGGCTAAATCTAGGAAAATTCTGCAATACCTAAGACGCCACGAAGATATGCAATATGAACACGGCAGATATGAACACGGCAATGGATCCTGTAAGAGACAAATCGATGACCGCACAATATCCACCCTCCAAGGCTAGTCTCCAGATAAAAGAAATTTGCAAAGCGTTTGATTTACAAGACACATGGAGAGTCTCCAATGGGGAACAGCGTGAATACACCTTTCATTCTGCAGTCCACAATACAAGCTCCAGGATTGACTACTTTTTCACCTCAACAAACGCCCCCCTGTCATGCGGCCGGTGCTGCATCCACCCGAGAACACTCTCAGACCACTCCCCGATCCTCCTTAAGCTCAAACCAGCTAACCCCACACCGCCACTACAGCATTGGCGCTTTAAAGAGGGATCACTTCGGGATGAGGTCTTTGCATCCTAATTAAGAGAGGAGATTGACGTGTTCCTGGAGGCCAACCTGGGGTCGGTCCCCTCAGCAGGCACAATTTGGGAATCCTTAAAATGCTTCATCAGAGGAGTCTGCCTCGCCAAAGAAAATGGCATTCTCAAGCTTATTAGGAGCGAGCTTACAACCAGCGAAAATAAATTAAAGCAACTCAAGATCCAGAACCCGAACAAAATCAACCTGCAGTCTGCAGTCGCTTTAAAAACGGAATTACAGAAATTCAACGCAGCAGTGGAGCGCGAGGTTAAGTTTCTATACCGCACCAGCCAAATCCATCAATATGGTGAGGGCCACAAACCAGGTGCTCTACTGGCAAATTTAATCAGAGCCGACAACAAGCAGTCCCAAATTGAAAGGATCAGAACCAGGCAAGGAGAGGAAGTCCACACTGATGAAAGGATAGCAGAAGAATTTAGGCTCTTTTACCAAGATCTTTACAGCGCCAAGCTCCCGAAAAACTCCGAAAAACTCGAACATCCCTCTGAAATACCTAGAAGACACTGAACTCTATTGGGTCGAGCATCATTTGCATGAACCTCTGAACGATCTGATTTCACAGGAAGAGATCAGAGCAGCTATAAAAACCCTACCATCTTCCAAGGCACCAGGCCCTGACGGCCTCACGGGAGAATTTTACAAAGCCTTTGCAGAAACTCTGGCTTTCCTGTTGGCAGCAGTATATGAGGAAGCGTTGGAGCGTGGGGGTCTCCCTCACTCCTCCCGCAAAGCCAATGTCATTCTATTACACAAATCAGGAAAACCACCGGAAGAATGCACCTCGTATCGCCCGATCTCTTTGCTTAACCTGGACAATAAAATTCTTGCCAAGATCCTAGCGAATAGATGCATGCCCCTGATGCCTGCCCTGGTGCTAGCTGACCAAGCAGGCTTTATACCGGGCCGCAATACGACCTTCGGCATCCGAAGAATGTTTGGAATCATCGAGGCTCTGGACCCAACAGACCATGCAATTGCGGTCCTGCTAGACGCAGAAAAGGCGTTTGATTCGGTGGAGTGGCCGTTTATATTCATGGTCCTCACCAGGATGGGGTGGGGGCCCGCTTCATCAAGCTCGTCTCCCTCCTATACACCAATCCACAAGCTAATATCGTAGTGGGCATGGCAAAATCATCCTCAATAAACCTACAGCGTGGTACGAGACAAGGGTGTCCTCTTTCGGCACTAATATTCGCTCTGGTGATGGAGCCACTAGCCTCCAATCTGCAGGAACTCTGTCAACAGAGGGGTCTCATCATCGGCCCACACAAGCTCATCATATCCTTATACGCCGATGACGTGGCCCTAGATAGACTTGGCCCTATGTAGACGTGGCCCTATGTAGACGTGGCCCTATGTAGACGTGGCCCGGAGGTTAATCTGAACCCAGTCATGCGAGAAGTCATCAAATTTGGGGCGGTCTCCGGATTGAAAATCAATCATTCAAAATCAGTCGTCTTCCCACTGACTCGAGACACAAAACAGTTTGCCGATGACTTCGGACTCACGCGGAGAACCGTCGGGGTTCGATATCTGGGGATCCAGCTGTCACTAGACCATCAAGTGGTGTTCCGGGATAACTACGAAGAGGTGTTCAAGTCCCTGCACGACAAGGTTTCTCGCTGGAAGACGCTCCCACTGACACTCTGGGGCAGAACCTCCTTAGTCAAAATGGTGGTGTTGCCAAAATTACTGTACCTCTTCAACAATATCCCGCTGCTACTACCACAATCCTTCTTGAAAAGGCTGAAAAGCTTGGTCCTTGAATTACTTTGGGCTGGCAGACCAGCTAGAGTGGCGTATTCAATACTGACACTCCCCGTGTCCAACGGCGGACTGGCCCTCCCTGACTTGGAGAAATATTTCTGGGCAGCCCAAGCACAGTACCTCAGCCTCTGGTACGCAACGCAAACAATCCGTCCTCATGTACAGGTGGAACGAGCCCTGGCGACTCCCAACTTCCTGAGTGCAGCTCCCCGTTCCCAATCGCACGATGAACGTGATGCTCACGACATACAAGGTCTGGAAGACTGTGGCAAAGAAGCTAGGGGTGCACACAAGGTACTCTCCCCTCTTGCCAGTCAAATTTATTCCTGGAAACCCACTAACATCAGAGAAAGTGTTTCACCAGTGGGTTGATAAGCTGCACATACAATCCCTAGGGGATCTATTCACAGAAGAGGGTTTCATGACACCAGACCAAGCCAAACAGAAAGGGGGCAACACTGCGCTATACGTGTTCCTCTACTTCCGAACTCGCTACACCCAGCAGACCAATCTGCCAGACTTCCCGTGTCAACCACCTACGTGGCAATTGCTGCACGATGTCATTCAAGCACAAGGGGACGGCAGGTTAGTGTCACAAATATACAAAACTCTAACCGCTGGAACACCCCCCGTCAACACTGGGGCGAAAACCAGATGGGAAAGAGCGCTAAATACAAATATAACAGACGCAGATTGGAGTTACATATTGAATCAGACTCAGAAAATTGCACTTAATTCCCGGCTCAAACTTATTCATTTCAATTTCCTCCACCAAACATACCACACACCGGAAAAAGCTAACAAACATCATCCCGACATCCAGGCAGAGTGCAAGAGATGCAGAACCATTTCCGCAAGCTTTATACACTTGGCATGGGAATGCCCTGAGGTAGCCCCCTTCTGGAACAGGGTGCTAGATACGTCAACGGCATTCGTGGGAGAAGCAATACAACTGAGATGCACGGCAGCGTTGCTGGGAATGACTAGACTGCTATCCGCTCCTTCGAGGAAACTGGCCGGGGTCCTACTAACACTATCCCGCAGGAGAGTCGCCCTGGCATGGGGACGTGGCCCCCTCCTTCCTACACTGCCTGGCGAAAGGACCTACTCTACTACCAAGATGTAGATGCAGACTTCATTAAACTTCTCCCTCAGCACGCGCGCCCGCCTGACATTTGGGGCCCGCTGATAACTTTTCTGATAAATGAAGAAGCCTCCTCAACGGGCACTTCGGAGTCAGGCAACGCACCCTGATGCAATCTGAAGTCAGGCCAATAACGCCTTGTACGAGGACTCAGTGGGGCGAACTGTTGCCCACCGGTGTAGCAGCGGGGGGGTGGGGAGGGCAGGTGGGTATTATGGGGGGGTGGAAAGGGTCCAAGTTGATGGAACAAAGTTAATAATCACCCTAATGTGGGTGTGTATTGAGTTAAATACCAAAAATAAAGGTTTAAAAAAAAAAAGAAAATTAAGTTAGGAGAGCCATAAAAGACAACGAGCACTGCCACGGCAGACCTCACAGTGAGAAGGCGCAATAGAGCAGACTGGCTCAACAATGGCATCCAAACCTAATAAAAGCAAAGGGCAGCAAGCTTCAATTGACGCGTTTGCCAAACCCGCCCAAAATATGAACAGTGTGATAGCAATGTCCCAGGCGACACAAGGCGCAGAGGCCCCAGGAAGAGTGGACCAGCAGATTCTAGAGGCCATCGCCGCTTTAAAATCCACACTGGAATTTAAGATAGATGTGATAAGCATTGGCGTGAACCTTTTGAGGGAGGATTTCAGAGCACTGGCAGAGCGCACAGGGGCGCTAGAGAAAGAAGTGAAAACAAACATGAGCAGCTGTACTGAGAACTCTAAAGAAGTGGCCATACTGCAGCAACAAGTATGGAATCTCGAGGGTAGAGCAGAAGTAGTGGTAAGGACGAGCACACAGGAACAATGTATGGATTTGTGGGCTTTGGAATAACGGAAATAGGCAAAGTGTAAGGCCAACAAAAAGCTTTATTAACATCAAAATAGAGCAGGGACAGAATACAAGCATTGCATTATTGGAGCTTTGGCTCGTTGCATAAAAAGAATGGTTTAAATATTCAGCATTTGTCATAACTGACATCATACTATAATCTTAGTTATCAGAAACCTACCGAGGACGAGGTTTAGTTAGTGATGGTGACTACATATATATTATATGGGGGTTACATTTCTAATTGGGTAACGCTTGTCTGATGGCTCCTCCTGAGACCACCTCTAAATTGATAAAGGTAAAAAGACACCATCTGTGCAATAGGTAATTGGCTGGCACCTTACTTCATGGGCGGCATAACATTGGGGGTTTTCATTGTTTGGCTTTATACTAACCGGCCTTGGAGAACTCACAAGTCCTCAAGTAATGAGTCAGACAGGAGTAGGGGGACAGAGGTCCACAGACTGCTTTCCTTTCAATTAAAGAGGATACCATCCCTCAATTCTAGGCCTTGAGCCAGGCTGATCTCTTTGTATTTGGCTTGTGCAGCGTCTCGTGTTTGAGTGTACCTGTATGGAGTAAGGCAGGTGTCCTACCTGTGTTAGTTGTTAATGAAACAACAATGTTCTTCAATTATGAGTTACGTGTGATGGGACCATGTTTGGAATTATTTCACCCTGCATTTATTGGGATATTAGCTAATATTAATGGCAGTGTTATAATTTATTTTAACACTGGGGACACTATAAAGTTATTCTGCATGGATTTCTCTTGGATTATAATTGCGTGCCCCTGGCTAACAATGATCGTTTGTGCTCTTTTAAACTTTAATTCATCTGGGAGTATACGTCTGCATCCTGGGAATTGCTATTTTGTGCCTTCTCTGCAATGTTATGACCCTCCCCTAATTCACTGTAACCTTGGCTGTGGTAACCAGCTTCTGCCTGGGATCTGCACAGATCTGTATTTTTGTGGTTTCAGCATTTTGTTTTCTCTCGAAGCTTTGAGGCCTTAGCCTATCTGAAAGCGTGCTGTAGCTTCCATTTTGAAAAGATGGCTGCTCATTACTCTCGTTTTTGTATGCTAGTGAGCTACATTCGCGTGTAGTCAAGTTACATTCAGCTTATACATTGCTTATGTTAGTATTCTTCATGTCTTCTGGATGCTATATTAATATTTGTCATGTTGTGAGAAACCTGAGGGTGTTCTTACTCCTAAATGCCCTGGATCCTCTTCTCAGGTGGCTAGGGAAAGGCCATCGCTATTGGATCCCGACCCTGTGGGTGGAGAAGCGAGGGATGATCACCTGGGTGGAGGGTCCTCTGAGTCTGGTGCCATTAGGTGAGACAAGGTACACCACTTTCCTTAATTGTGACCAATATGAACCATCCCCAACCGTATTGTAGGACCTTTCCCTTAATTTCCCCACATTTCACATCTGAAAGTTCTGGGATGAGGAAGAAGAGACTAAAAGTGATGAACACTACACCTTTTCACCACTTAGGTACTGAGACGAGGAAGATGACTGCACAGTATGGTGAGGGTCAGGCATGTCCTCTTAAACATGGTCAGGCAAGTCTAATTAGAGCTTCTCACCTGCAGCCTGTCAAGGGCCTCCAGGTGAATGAAGGGAAACCATTGAGAAGACAAAATGAGCAGCAGCAGGGAGGCGGGACCTGAAGTGTGACCAGGGTGCCGGCAGATATTCCTGAGGTGTGGGAACCTCTGTGGCAGAGTCGGAGCAGCTTGGAGCTGCTAACGAGCACCAGAGAAACAGAGGACGCTGTCCGCATCCACCCCTATAAAAGATACCGGCGCCCGCAGAAGTGAAAGCGAAAGGCAAGCAGGGCTCTCTGAGGTCGGGGCGCCAACCGGGAAAGAGGAGAGGAGCAGCAGGAGCCGCCGGAGGAAGACGCCAGAAATCGGTGAGTGCTGAGGAAAAGACACTCGAAAACTGGGGCGCTCTGGGCAGGCTGCTTACAATGAATGACGCTCCATATGAAGTAAACGCTTCAAAGTGAAACGATATACATATTGAATACTGAACTGAATGGAACTTTTTCAAATAGCGCTAACCTAAATAAATTGAATACTGAATTGAATGGAGGTTTCCAAATAGGGCTAAACTGTACATTAAGAATATCGTACTGAATGAAAGTTAAAACCAACATTAAAACTACATATCTTGAATACCGAACTAGTGGGAGTTTGAAACAGCGTGTAAAGGCTCACTCGCCGTAGTACCAATACAAACTTACAATAAATGACACATCCCAGTAGGGAATGAGACTAAGAGAACAGGTTGCAAGTTAAACAAGTCATATGTGAAATTGGCATCCAGAGAACTCTGCTGCCTCGCGAGCGCTCTGGCAAACAATACACGTACATGGGTTTATAAAGTAAAACAGCGTCATCGATGAGGTCATTATCATAGGGTATAACATTAGTACTGGATTGGTTGGGGAGCAATGTTACATATAGTCCTGTAGGCGCTGCTTCTTCCAGATAGGCTGCCCAGGTGGCGGGAGGGTGAGTGTCACAAGGTCCAGCTGCCTGTGCCCGGGAGGGGTGAGGGTTAGGTCACGGCAAGATCGAGTTGACACTAACTAAGCTGACATGAGAAACTACCACTAGACATATAATAAACAACAATCACTAATATACCTTTGAGTAAATCTTGCAGACCTATTAATTGCATACACATGATAACGTCTTGACAACGGATTTCTATGATACAGGGCTAAGGGGTCTTGTCCTCTTTGATAAACTGCGTGACTGAGCGGTTCTTAGCACATTAAGGCGAGTGGGGAGTATAATGACATATGTTAGTTTTAGGACACAATATACTGCGACAGAGGTCTGGATTTAGTGGGGGCACTCTGGGGTGGGCTGCATAGCAGGGTCACACTTCTGGTACATCAAGACAATACCTTAGGAGGGCACAGGGTTACATTGGTAGTAATTTTCCAACTGCGGGGGTAAGAGGGCAGGAGCAGGTTTGTGGAGATGGATGAGCTACAAGTCATGGCTTGAGCAGGTTCACACACAGGACAGTGATCTTAAAGGAAGAGTGAGAAGATACATTTTGTTATTTGTTTCAATTATCCCCGGTGCATCCGTGAGAAAGGGATTTGTGAAGCTTCAGACAGTGGAAGAAAAGGTGGGGACCATGAGAGCGATGTGTGCGGTGCTGCAGAGAGGAGAGAAGCTTTTTCGTAGTATTGGAGTGAGGCCTAGTCCAAAGATGGAGTCGAGGGCACACAAATGGAAGCCAGGTGTATCTCGCAACAGCACAATCTATGCTGATTTTAGCATAAGGGCAATGGAGGCATCCCCGCTAGTGCGTGAGCAAGTGGTCCATTTCGTATAGAATGTACAGGGGGCCCAAACGGCCCTTCACTCCCTCACATTCCCCCTTTCGTTACATCTAAAGTAACAAACTACTCCTTATGATTATTTTCATTCCAATAGTACTCTGCTTCCTGCACTGCTTCGTCCCATGCAGGCGTCCCTTTTATTGGCATCCAAGCCCTACAAACACTTCGTAAGCTCTGACCTCTTCTAGCGTATTCATCAGGTGTACATGTCATGTATATTCCCCGATCTCCATCCAGGTCCACCCAGACCTCTTTATACCATTGTAATTCTCGTGGCTCTTTGATTGTGGTGTGATATAAATTATCCACCCTATCCCCAGGATAGCGGTATACCGCTGTCATACAATACTTAGAGGGACCCGACTCTGCAGTTTGGATCTGCGCATCTTTTATATTTTGTACCCTTGTCGATTTGCCCATTGTTACCATCATCATTGTTGAATTAGGCATTGATTTTGCACATCATCAAATTCCCACCTGGCACACACAGAAAAATAGTAACAGGAAAACGATGAGTGGGACAAAACTTTTCATCACGCTGAACCAAGATGGTATCCAGTTGAAGATGTCATCAAACCAGTTGCTTGGCTCTATTCCTCCTTCCTTCCGCATTCTTTCCCCCAAATTATGCACCGCTGAGATGACGTGGGAAAGGGTCCCATTGTCCGCGTCTTCAGAAGATACGAATGTACAGCAGGCACTCCCTATTTTTCGACAAACACTGCCGTCCATTGCTGTGAGGAGATCCAGAATGTACTGGTTCTGCATTATCATTAACCGCAGGGCGCCGAGTTCCACCTTGATCACGTTGAATCCTTCTTCAGTGTCATTGGCCAGTTGGATCAGTTCCCAGTGGACGATCTGCAGCCATTTGGCGTTTGTTCATGCCTGAAGTCCTTGCACCAGAACGGAAGCAAAGAATGTTTCTGTGGAGTTGAAGAGCTTGTATTTATCCGGTATTTCAGCCAGGAGTTCTGATGACTTGCTGGAGATGTAGTTGGATGACCTTTTTCGGGACACCTTCTTGTAGCTCGTTTTCAGACAGAATGTTGTATGTGGAGGTCTCTGTTGCTGGCTGGGGTGCTGCCGATATGTCAGTCACATTCTCCCCCCCCTTCGATATGGCTTTCTGGAATTACCATTAAGGCCGAATGCAGTGTGGCCATAGCACAGTTACCCCTGATGGCGGGAGATGCTGGTATGCCTGTTTGCCACATATCCAGTAAGTGTCCATTAGTGCTGCTGTCCCCTTTTTCATGCCCGGAATGATGATTGTTTTGTTGCATTGTTTGTTAGAACCCATCTGTACTTTCCCTTCGCCATGAAAACAAAGTTTGTGTGCAATTTCTTTCTGTGTTTTGATGGGTTTTTCGAGGGCTGTGACCCGTGTGAGTTTTGCGATGTGTTGGGACCAGATTGGAGTGCATGTCACCTTGACCCAGTGAAAGTTCTCTTCAGTTAGACCTCGCAATGCCTCTGCTTTACACGTGACTGTCTCGTCATGCCATTTGTTTTCTGTGAAACGTGTCCCTTTGATAACAAAAAATGGTTCCTTGATTCAGATCACTCCTTGTGGCTTACTTGTGCAGGTTTTTTCATTCTACAGCATTTCTAGTGTAACTGTGTGTGACTGGAAGGTGCTTCGAATCCTACACAATACTAGATGAACCAAACACTGGGCATCTGACAAGGGCACATCTTGGGGTATAAGAACTTTGGGCATGCCAGAGGCATGAGGAATGAGAGCAAACATAACAGCTATCATTCGTTGCTTGTTTAGCTGTTGCGCTCATCTCTGTGTACCATTTGTTAAACTGATCCGGGTGGCGGGGGTCTTCAATCTATCTCGACTAATCCCAGGCCATGGTATGCATCATAGCCCTTCCCTTCCGCCCCCTTTTTTCGTCTCCTACTCCCCCCCTTGACCATTATGCAACGGTTTTACCCTCTGATACTTTATAGGAAAAATATTTGCCCATGTTTCATCACTCTGTTCACTATTATCTTGCCAGGACTGTGGTAACTAAAGGATCTTGGGTGGTTGGGGCATTGGGACTAAAGTGCATATCAGTGCCATATGAGGTAGGTTCTTTGGTTGTGTGTGTGCTTGTATATGCCAGGTCAGGCGTACCGAACGGGGAATAATCACCATCACACTCTTTGGTTTCATCATCAGCATCATAACCCATAGCAGCATATGTAAGAACGGGGGGTTTGACAGTTCGGTTTTTATACAACGTTGTGAGATTAGCATTAAGGGAGGCATTGTGTCACCAAATGGTCTTAACACCAGCCCATATAAGGCTTGATCCTTCTTGTATTAGGTGTACCCCACTCCCCCCTCCTTCATATCACCCAATATGAATGACAAACTCCAGTAAAGCCAAGACAAAATAACAATACAGAAAATACTATTACTACCAAATACAACCCGCAGTCATAACTGTAGTTTCTACTAACTCCATTATCTACCCTATCGCTATCTAAATTGGAGTCGTTGTTAGTGAGGGCCCTCCTCTCTGTCATATTTCCACCTGAAGGGGCGATATAAAAGTGTTAAGTACACAAAAACATTATATATATATATGTATATATATATAACTGTATATTTTCTTTTTCCATTAGATCACACACATCAGTATTTATATATTTTCCACCAGTAATCATTTCGTAGTTATAAAAAAACCTTTTGATAGGCGTTAAACCAATTATCTGAAATGTACTTTTTTATTTTTACTCTTTTCCTTTGCAGTAAAATAGAGGACGATAAAGAGAAATCTAAGTAGAGAGAAAGAAAAGGAAAAGAAAGAGAAACTACATGATCATTTAAAACATTTGTATGTACATTTCGAATGTTTGTCTTTGCATGCACTCTTCAGTTTGCTTTTCCCCTTTCTCATTTGTGCCCTATGTTCCTTTTATCTATATTAGGGGATAGCAGCGTCTTGGCTCTGTAGCTGTTCACTTTGGGGTGTTATACTATCGTGCACCCTTCTTACATCAGAAAGATGCACCCAGTATTTTAATCCCTTAACTTTCACCGCAGTGGGCATGCAATAAATCACTTAGTAAGGGCCATGAAATTGCAGGGAGTTCCATCTCCACATGAAACTGCGCACATATACATTCTCTCCTGGCATTATCTATCCTGTGGGGCTGTCTTGTGCTGGTGGTGTTGTATCTGTTTCACTGTCTTGTGTGAATGGAGGTGCTATTTGTTTTGCTATACTTCGCACCGCACGTGTCAATTGGGTAAGATATTCCTTAAATTCCTACCCTAGCACTGTGGCAACTGTGAGCGTCTGATGCTCTTCTTACCGGGCATAGCGGCGTATGTATGCGCCATCCCATCACTATTTCGTGCGGGCTCAGATGGTGGTCCTTACTTGGTTGTAACAGTGCTAGAGGCAAGCAATACACGCAGTTTTTCTTAAGAGTGTGGCATAGTTTGGACAATTTACTCTTGAGAAGGCCATTGCTTTTTTTCTACCATCCTGTTCGACTTGCAGATGATAAATCAAACAGAGTTTATGTTTTACCCCTAACAAGGTAGTTACTTCTTTGATGACGTTTTTTACAAAATGAGTGCCGTTATCCAACCTAATCACATTGCATATGCCCCACCTAGAGAAAACCTCTCTCACCAAAAACTTGGCATCTGGATGTGCATACGGTCCAGCTTCCCCCCACCGTGAAAAGGGGCATACTATTAGAATGAGGTATGTTACCCCGTTACATCTTTCACTCATGTCTGCATAATCTATGTATAGCTCTCGGAATGGCGTAATGTTCTGAGTGTCATACCTGAACTGTATGTTTGACATGTTGTACATTCTATTGTTAATTTCGTCAAATGCTCCTGTAAATTGGGGACAAACCACTCTTCTTGGATGTCTGCTGCAATATGTTGCTTCGTTACATGCGTTGGAAAATGTAGTTGTTGAAATGCAATCTGTAATAACTCTATGGGCATTACTACCTTTCCTGTCATTTCTCGTCGCCATATGAAATCTGTGGGCGATTGTTTGCACCCTCTTTTTCCCCATAATTCTTGCTCTTCGGGAAGTGCACGTCTTTGTAACTTTATTATTTGTAGTTTGGGGGTGCAGTTATACCCTCCGTCTTGTGCTTCTTGGGTGGGTGATTTCACAACGCATTCTATCGGTTGTGGGACGTTAAAGTACGCTGCTTCTTTCGCAGCTGCATTCAGTGACGCGTTTCTGAGTGAGATTGGGTCTGTGTTGTTGGTGTGTGCTTGGCACTTTACCAACGCTACCACTGATGGTTCTGCTACTGCCTCAATCAAATCATTCAATAGTGCTGCATGTTGTACAGGCGAGCCATCTGCCCCCCTAAACCCTCTTCTTCGCCATTGTGACAACCCAGAATGTACCGTCGTTGTCACGTATGCCGAGTCAGAATAAATTGTTACTGCACATCCTTTAGCTGTATGTAGTGCCTCAATAAGTGCAATTAATTCTGCTGCTTGTGCTGAATAGTGTGATGGGAGGCATTTATGCACTATTACTTCATGCCTAGCTGTAAAACTTTGGACCTCCCTCCACAGAGAAATATGAACTATGAAAGACCATTTAAATTTCAGAAAGCTTCCAGAAACCTGGCTCTTCAGCTCTGAACGGGCTGTAAACGACTGAACAACATCCATGCACCATGAAATGAACACAACAGGAAAGGCGTGTGGTGTAGGCCGGACTGGCGGGCAGAGGTGAAGAGAGGCGTCTAAATGGGAAGGGTGGCCTTGAGACCTGAAGTGTACCCACCCCGATAGAGGGCTAAAGGAGAAACACAGGAGGGAGAGGAGTCTGACTTAATCTGACCACTGATAGAGGGCCTACGGTGGAAACAGGGGAGTGAGACGTGTCCCACTTAAAACAAAAAGGCTGTGCAACACAGCACACAAAGGAATATGGCTAGACACAGAATCCAGCAAGGCCACAGGGCACACACTACCCCTGGAGGAAATTATGCTGGCAATAATGCCTATACGCTAGAATGATCAACACATGGCAAGCATTCAATGCCGAACTTAATACAACCATGCCTCTACAGCACCACAAACCACACATACTTCACAACACCTCAACAATGAAACAAACCACACAATCTTGCCCAACACCACATGGCAGCCTCCAACCTCAGTGAATCCGTAACCGAACTGAAGCTGTGAACAGCACATCACAGCTCTGTTGCTGATTTCCCACTCAAACCTATTAATCCCCCCCCCCCCCCCCCCCTCCTTGGATTACAGATCTGCCAGAGCACCAAGATACCACACAGGTGGCAACAGTAAGCAGTATACGAACCTTTAACATAAGTACATGATAGCTAAACACTTAGTTTTCTTTGTTGCCCCAAGTCCCTTATTTTTCAGTAGGTCAAATTCATGTTCATGGGACAGGTAACTTCATGCTCAGGTAACATTTACTTCACGCTTAATTTTTCGGAGCCAGTTTTTACTAACACCTGTTCATGTTTTCTGTAACTAATATGCATTGATCTATTTTTTGTTCCTCATTTTTTGTTGCTTTCTTTGCAACATAATGGATCTTACGAATGCAGAGAGTATTGTGTAAAACATTTTTAGATTGCTTTTTCTTCCTCGCGCCTCCTAATTTGCCATCATATTTATTACCGATATTAAAGCAAGGATTGCGATTTTCTTTGAAGCAGAAGAGGAAAAAACTGATGCCCATACAGTTGGCACACCCATGTAAATGTCACATTTTAAAAACACTAATTGGGATGGGAAATATTGAAATTATAAATGACAATATAAACTGTTTGGATTTAAACATACTATTGATGACATTTATTCTTTGGAGTAGCGCTTGTATCTAGGGATACATGTTAGTTTATGGTTAACAAGCCTGGTTTGTAAATGTCCACTGGAATCCAGTTGACAGATCACTGAATTATAAAATGAATGGTCCTGCTGTACACTAACGAAATTATAATTGTGGGAGACCTCAATTGTGTCTGTATAGATAGCCAGTCAGGTACACCGTAAACGTAGGGTAAAAATGGCTCAATTGAACTTGCAGAGTAAAAGACAATTTGATGAAGGATATTATACGTACATCTATGTGGAGGCGGGGGTCACAGTTGGAATACCATAGACTACAAATATTTATCCCTTAACCTTTTTAGGAGAGCACTGTATATCAATAGCCATTAACTGGAGTGATCATTCAAGCTTAGAGTTAACTAACTTGCGTGTTTCAGCCAATCGCTAAGTCCTTTGACTCAGCTTGCAGTTACGAACTCTTAGCAGAATAAATGGTCATCGGTTCTATATGGAAAATGTAACTTGTGCCTAGCAGCTATGTTGGAGGTAGGCATTACAATATGGAGTCCTGAAAATAAAGAATATCATGCAGGGATTGGTGTCAAAAGCAGACAGCCTACAACTAATTTTCACTTTCTCCTCTCATCTCACCTCACCCTCCCTTCCCCCCAGGGCAAGCCACCTCCTCGGTCATCCGACCCATGAAGCGCGTGTCAGCTGAGGCTTTCGCTGCCACCTTCTCACCTCCTCCTCCCCCCCTATGGCTGACTCTCACCCTGACACAGCCCGCTCCACACTGCTATATCTGATACTCTTGATAGTCTTGCCCCGTCATGAGAATCCACCTGAAGCCCAAGCCAAGTGCAACTCATGGTACGACTCGGACCTCGTCACCCTAAAACGCAAGTGAAGGGTGGCCGAGAGGAAATGGCGTGCTTCGTTTACATCCTCTGACAAACTGGCCTGCCACCTGCTTCAAAGACAATACCGGCTCTGTCCTAACCAAGAAGAGAGCCCATATCCAGGCCCGCGTCTCTGTGGCATCAAACAACTCGGCTGAACTCTCAAATCGGCAAGGAACTGGCCAATCATGCCGCAGTCTATCTCCCCTATCCCCTCCCAGGCACTCGGTCCCCTCTCTCCTCCTATCCCCCACGTCCCCCTACTCCTCCTCTGGCCTCTCTGCAGCCACCTCACCTCCCTCCTTCTCTGCCTTTCCCGTTCTCCGCAGACAAAGTTTCTAGACAAGTCCGATCTATGAAAGTCTCGTCGAAATAGGTTCACCCATATTCCTCCAAAACTATCAAGGACCACATCGACTCCCTGGCTCCTGCCCTGGCTGATTTCTGCAATCACTCCTTTGCCACTGGAGTCTTCCCATCCCCCTTGAAGCACTCCCTTGTGCACCCTCTTAAACCCTCTGCCAACCCCTCCTGCCCGGCTAACTATCGCCCAATCTCCATCACCCCCTTCCTGGGCAAGCTCCTGGAGAAACTGGCCATCTCCCAGCTCAATCGCCACACTGAATCTGTTGGTTGTCTTCATGACCATCAGTCTGGCTTCAGAGCTGCCAGAAGCATGGAAACTGCTCTACTTAACATCCGTGAAGACCTGCTCTCCAACCTTGACTCTAACACCCTGTGTGTTCTCATCTTACTTGATCTCTCCTCTGCCTTGGACACCATCAACCATGCCATTCTGCTCAAATGTCTCCGTGATTACCTGGGTATCACTGGTCAGGTTCTGGCGTGGCTGGCTTCTTTCCTCTCCGATATCTTTGTCTCTACCTGTGGTGTCCCCCAGGGATCTAACATCTCTCCCTGGCTGTTCAAACAATACCTGGCACTCCTTGCCCACCGCATTGCCGCTCTCTGCCCCAACTTTCAATGCTGTGTGGACGATACTCAGCTCATGTTCACGCTACCCTCGGCCGCCTTCTCTCCTTCCCTCATCTCTGACTGTCATCCAGGAGTGGTGTGCCACCAATGACCTCTGCCTTAATGCCATTAAGACTGAGATTGTACTCATAAGCACACCCTCTGCCTCCTTCCCTGCAGCTCTCCAGCCGGCCTCTCTTGGCCCTCTTCCAGCTCCCACCTGCAAGGCTAAAAACCTCAGCGTCATCTTTGACTCCCCCCTCTCCTCACATCTCCGAGGTCTCTAAGAAGTCACACTATCAGCCGCACCTCAGAGGTATTCTTCCTTTCCTCTCCTTCCCCCAGAGGCTCACTGTCTCCAGAGCCCTGGTTCTCTCTAGGCTGGACTATTGTAACAGCCTCCATCTAAATCTGTCTACCTCTACTCTCTGCCCTCTGCCACTTATCCAGAACAGGACTGCGAGACTTGCCCTTGGCCTCAAGCCCAGGGATCGTATCTCTCCAGGACTGAAATCTCTGCACCCTTGGCCTCAAGCCCAGGGATCGTATCTCTCCAGGACTGAAATCTCTGCACCCTTGGCCTCAAGCCCAGGGATCGTATCTCTCCAGGACTGAAATCTCTGCACCCTTGGCCTCAAGCCCAGGGATCGTATCTCTCCAGGACTGAAATCTCTGCACCCTTGGCCTCAAGCCCAGGGATCGTATCTCTCCAGGACTGAAATCTCTGCACTGGCTCCCAGTGGCTGCAAGGATTAAGTTAAAAACCCTCTGCATTGTCCACAAGGCCTTCTGGGGCGTGGGGCCTCAATACCTTCAACTGTCTCTTCCCAAATATCTTCCTTCTCGACCTCTTCGCTCATCCGGCTCCAATTCCCTCAGGGTCAGTCGCTTCTCCAAGCAACGAGTTGGTGGTAGATCTCTCTTCGGCAGGGGCCTCCCTCTGGAACAGCCTTCCGGTCTCCCTGAAACTTGAGAACTATCTCCGGTTCCGGAAACCTCAAAACCTTCCTCTTTGCTTCTGCTTTCACTCCCCCTCTCCCCTGCTGAATTTCCTGACAGAAACTGCACTGGTTACCCTTGCCTCCCTTCTGATCTCGGGCCCAGGCCCGCCAGTTGCCCACCTGCACTGTCTCCCTGGCAACCCCTGCACCTGGGGACTTATCTGTATCCTTACAGTCCCCCTACCAGCACTTATGTTCTGCACTTACCACACACTTGCTGGCCGTTTTTATTTCATTATTATACCATCCCTTGTACTGCACTTTCCCCTCGCACTTTTCCCTTTGCTCCTTCCCATGCACTTGCGTGATCTGAATGACACCTGGCCTAGTAGGATCGTTGCCCGTCTCGCTTTGTTCCCCCCTCCCTTGCCTCGTGTATAGGCGCAGTATACATATCATATATAAACATGCAAACATTCTTTTGATTTAACAGTATAGAATAAAAAATTAAAGCAAAACATTGGCTCTTTGGAAAACACTTGGTGAGGGATGGGGACAATAGGAAATGAAGGGCAATAGGACCGGATGGGTATATTGTCATTGAAGGCAGACCTAAAGCTATGGGCTGTTATCTAGTCGGGGGAAATAAATCAGAGATGAGTCTCCCAAAACATGGTAAAGCCATATAGTCCCCCATATGGCCCGAGAGAAAACCTGCACAGCCATCGTCCGATAGCCCTGCTAAACTCTTGCAGTATTTGCAGTTCTAGTTCTGCAGGTTGTTGATAAATGGGTTTGAGGAGACAACTATCTTGATTCCAAACTGGGTTCAAGCCTGGCTTGGCATGTACTCTGAACCATTGTAAACTTAAAACAACCATTCTGTGTCGATCTTATATCCACTTTTGACAATGTGGAACAAACACTTGTGGTATAAACCCCACAAGTGAGGCATTCCAGAAGGACTGCTCAATATTTCGATTGCTTTTCATAAAGATACAACTGTTCAAGTGAAAATTAATGTCTGGCAACATTACTAGGGAGACGCATACAATGCTTGAATTGAGGCAGGGCTGCGACCTAGCGCTGCAACTTCAACCTATACTTAACCGACAAGTTTGACGCTCTGGAATGTACCCAATCTTTTCCAAAAATGAGTTAAGAGTAGGAGCACTTGCATTTGCAGATGACAATGGGTCTGATGTAATTCCAATTGGGGCGACATGTTCTATTAAGGCAGTTTATTAGTAATAACGGGCCGTCAATCAATGCAGGGAAATCTTGCGTAATCGTCAGCACAAAGAGAAAAAGGCTGTTTAAGCGGTACCTGAATGATAAGCTCAAGAACATATCAAATCACATGGTTTTCTACTTCTGTGCAAAAAGGCAATGGCTAAATATGGAAAGGTTACAGGATAAGCCAATTCGTGCATGATCCATGTTAAATACTGCACATTTACCTTCCAGCCCCTTATAAGTTATTATAATAAAAAGGGAATATTATTCCCACCTTACTTTATTGGGTGGAGATTCTTGATCTTCCAGTGCCATCCGCGCTGGATAAAATGGAAGGCTATTTAACGAAGAGATCTTCACATCTTTCTAATTGTAAACCATTTGTTTTCATTGGGATTGAACTTGGGATACCATCTTTAGATTAGATCATTGAAGACATGTTTTAAAGCTCATTTTACTCTACAAAATATTAAACCCACCAGGGAAATACTTATATATAGATTTAAATATTTGCTTGCCTTAAACATTGCGTGTACAAGCACAGATTACACTAGGTAACGATTTGCGCCTGATCAACTTGGGTGTATTTACAATTTCAATCAAGTCCCATCGCACTTCTTCACTTTATCAATCAAAGCTGTGCATGAGATGCTAAGAGACTTTCATACAGGGGTTTTAAACCATGTTATAGTGTCATATATTGCAGCATTTTATTTTTTTGATACCATTTTAGAATTGTAGGGAACTGTTTGATGAATATTTATACTTGCCTAACGCAAGTTATACTATATAGATTTCCAAATGTTAAAGATGAATATCGTCTGGCGAATCGGTTATTTATTAATGACTTAAAACTATGTTAAATACATATTGCTTGATGCAATTGTTAATATTTAGTGTGTAAGATCGTAAAAACCAAGTCACAAATAAAAAAATATGTCACTAGTGCTACATTGAAATTCAATCCAGAATCCATGCCTTACTAATTAGAACGCCAGCCCCCTCTCCTTGCTAGCTGCAACAAAGATTTTAAGGGAGGACAAAGGGACCAAACACCACAGACAACAATCCCATCTGTGTAAACTTTAAAAGTGGTCAAGGACCTAGAAATTGAGGGACTAACAGCAGAACGATAAATGTAACAGTAATTAAATGCTTCTACCACCCATGCTCAGTCATACCTCACCATCCCACGTAATACCCTGGCTTTCATATCCCTGGTTTTATGAATAGTAGATGTTGCCAACAGCATATATTTTGGCATGCAGTTACGTTACCAACAAAATTCAAAGGCAGCACGATTACTACACACAACAGAAAGGAGAACATTACACCGACTACTAGCCAAGAAAATACACCATTCCCAAGCACTCCCGTCACCCAGAGCTCTTTAGGGCCATGGAGCCAAATGTCCCCGAAGAAAAATCACCCCATACCAAAAGCAACCACATTTCCAAAAAAGCCTCCAATACACCACAAAATTGAGACAAAAAATGAAATCTGACTTCTCCAACATCAAGGCAACACCAGAGACCTGGCTCCTCAACACACCTTAAGCACCCAATCATTTGCCAACTACATTTCGTGCCAAACGCAGGTCAGTGCCTTCTTTCTTGTGCAACCTTATTAAACAAGGGAGCAACAGCAATTTTGCAGACTCTTACCCAGGTTACATGGTTTTGCCACAATTATTCCCCAATGCTAGGGCCTTGAAGTTACCAGCAAGAACGTGTGCCAAAATCTTACCTTGAACCGATAGCTCGGGAAGCTATTCCTATAAATCAGCTTCCGACTCGTCTCTTTCAACCCTACTTGATTACAACTCCCCAGGAACGACCAGTCTACAAGGTTTCCGCAACTGCATGCTCCCCTGGTTCCCTCAGTACCGTGATTTCTTTGCAGAATATTCACCACACATTCAGTGCAGCAAAGTGCTATTTTACAACATAACCCCCTCCCCCCAAAAGAAGTGCATATATTTGGGAAAGAGGGCCATTTAAGGGTGGGGTTCTCTCCCTATACTTGGCTACTGCACTTATTTAAAAACAAAATTCATTTGGGATAATGAAAAGGGATAAACCAATGCATTCCCTCATCCAAAAGGAGCACTGTGCCACATCCACTGTCAAAGATATCACAACACTTCATGACAACAGGAGGCATTTAATGTTTGCCTCTGGCAGTGCGAGAAGCGTTTTAGGCTTGTGGGAGACACTGGGGTAAACTTCTGGGAGAAGCAATCAGGGATTCTAGCTCCCTGGCCAAATGCACCATGACAAATGCAGTTTGCTTCCTAGCAGCCAAAATTAACAGCTGGCCATGGAGCAGAGCACATGAGCAAGATTGAGGTTTGAGGCTGCATGTGGTCCTCATATTTCAAGTAGCCATTTTTATGAACGACGGTTCTTGCCGCCTATAACCTTTGGCATGTAGGTATGGTACAGAGTGCATTTCCAGACTTCCCGATGACCTCGTAGGTCAATTCAGAGATTTGTTGCACTTATGTACAATGCATCTTTTAGCACCAAAGCAAGTTATGACAGTGGCCGTGAGAAACCGACATGTGACAAGTTTGCAAGAGATCAGTATTAGGACTGCAGGGAAGTTGGCCTAACCCTCACCCAACCTCACACTACACCAGGGCAGTACAGCTTCAAAGGACGCAGTCATGTCGGATTTTCAGGATACCCTTCATTAATATTCATCACATGTACGCCATTTCTCATGCATATTTATTGGAGATATACTAAAAACCTGTCAGGATTCCAGCCCTCGAAGCCTTGGAGTTGGACAACCCTGCATTACACACATCTCCCACATTAAGCGAGCTACGACCAAGATCTCTTCAGGCCCCTCATCCCTACATAAGCAGCTAAACAGAAAGCACTGCAGATAACATGCTCCCAAGCGTTTTTGGCAAACCCATAGAAAATAGATCAGCACACTGGATCAACGGCAGACCTGCACCCATCAATACCACAGGATCGGTATCATCTACTGCACACCCCCCCCAAAAACTTAGAGCCACACACAGAAAGGACAAAGGCGGAAAGGTACTAAACTCTTCACAATGGCCACCTCACCCGAAGGGCTCCCCTATAGAGACTGTAACAGACAACCAGTAGGAAACATTAGCATACTGACATACTGATGCATAGATTGTCCTTCAACCAACCTAGCACGAATCATCCCCATGCCACAATTACAATACAAACACAAAACCAAGCCACTCTCATGTAGCAATAAACATCTCACAACAGACCATGCATAACACCACTATAACCACCCTACATTTCACACCAACTCATCACAGCACTACAGGCTTCAGTGATCTAGAAACAGACATGCACACAAGTCTCAGGGTACTGTGTGTTTGCACCAAAGCCATCTAGCAGTCTCCCTGCTAGCCTGATCCATCCCTTCAGTGCTGCTAGATCACCTGGAGGCCATGCACATTGCGGCAGGGTCTAGTAAACAATTTGCCCGTTTCGATTATTAGAGGCCTTACATTTGTAAACTGGCAAAAATCACTGTAGCAACCTCTTCTGTTACATATGGGCACTCAGTGCTAAACATCTGCAACTTCACATCCGCTCTTGACCCATGGCCGTACTTTTATTAAACATACTAACCGCATCCCTCCCGCAGCCTTCCTTTGCAGCTACTCCCCATCAACAAAAGATACCCATTCTCTGCACCAACCATTCATTCACCTCTAACCTGCTCCAACTTCCCAAACCGTTCATGCTCCTTAGGGACTTTCCCCACCTGCTCCCTTCAGAAGCTTGGCAGCCCAGATAATCCCGCTATTAACATATGCTTGTAAGCACTAAGAGCAGCAGTCTACAAACCTAAGCCAGGCTTGCAGAGTAGCCCAGGCATTTATAGAGTGGCGGATCATCCCCCACAAGCGCCACTAACATTTTCAGGGAATTACATTTATTGGCATGGACCACAGCATTTACATTTCCCAGCTGGGTTTAGCAAGAGACTGAGGCCAATGCTGCATTGCTTGTGTGTTTACAGGGCACAGCAGCTACAGTTTAGGGATACTTGTATTGCCTTCTCACATTTCTCCTCGGAAATCTTACCAACTTAGGAAGGTTGTAAATACATGAGCACAAGTCAATCAACACTGCCAGATAAGGAACACTTCTCATCCCTCTTCTGCAGTATAAATAGCTGGGGCGGTAACCCACCCTCACCCATATGTAGGAACTGCTCATACCATGTGCACATGCTAATACTTGACAGTGTCACTCTACCTTTAGAAGGACAGCCCCTTAAAAACCAAATAAAGCATGGGCGTTTTTCTCCTGGTCCCAACATTTGTTTAGTATTACCCAGAAACCTTTCGTAGCAAGAGGCCAGAGAAACGTTGGACAATCCACAATCCCATCATCCCCTTTGCTAATGCTAACATACTATTACAATCCTGCAGCCTCCATGCCCCCTTTTTAGGCAAAGCTAAAACATCAGTAATGTATCTAGATATTGCAAAAGGCTGGTAAACTGGTTCAATTGGTTCTTATACACGCCTTTGGATCCGTTTTTGTGCCAAGAGAGTCCAACCATGCTAGCGGCTCCTAACACGGCTGTCTTCTTTCTAAACTGTCGCCCCCCCACCTTAGTCCCCAATGTCGCTCCCCGCAAAAGCAATATCTACAGAGTGTAAAAGCAAGCAATTACAAGACACCACAAAAGCACAAGACACTCTTGGCAGATCGGAATTTGGTTTTTATGCATCATGCTCAGATTAGACAGCTTTTTCGGTTCAGATGCAAAACAAGATGTATGCCCAAAACAAAAACAAAGTGCATTAGATGTCAAGACAAACATTTATTAAAATACGGCCATTTTTAAAAAGCGGCCAATCTTTCCATCGAAGAAAAAAAAAGTCATACCTAGTTGTGCAGATGAAACGTCCAATCTGAAATCCTTAAACCATAAATTAAACTTTTGTAAAATGTCAATTGAAAACATACTACACTCTAATGGATCAGTACATACATGTAACATGAAAACTTTATTAACAAAGATTTGGAAGAATTCGAGGTACTTGGACTACAGAAAGCAAACTTTTTTTTTTATAATAGCAGCCAAGTTGTAACTACAGGTTACTGAGCTTTTTTGCTGTGAAGAATACAGCTCATGCACAGATCCGGATGGAGGAATTTTTGTACAGTAATCAAGTATTCACTGAATACTACTATATATACAAAGTTACAGTCCCAAAATATTCAAGTGAAGATTCCAGAAAGCAGTTCATTGTTGGTCTTTTGGAAGAGGTCTTCGAAATAACAGTATGTGCGGCTCTGTTATAAAAATAAAAAAAAATGAATAACTACATAAGGGCAACTTTATCAAACAACTATATCATATAAGTAGCACACAAAAGTAAGTTCTTGAAAAACACGCATGCATAAACAAGCAAACTGAAGCGATGGGGTGGTGGGGGACAACAGAATTAGTTGTACTTTACGTTTACACAAAGTATCAATATCCATTCATTGTCCCTGCTGGCAATTTACACTATTGTGCGTTGGCATCAACTGTAATTGTTTCAAACACACAAAGAAAAGTTACTACTTTGCCATACAGAGTTGCAACAACCCATTAGGTCTAATTCTAATCATACTTGTTCCTTAATGGAACACATTCATAAAATGCTTCGTTACACCAGCTTCCACAAATGTGGAGCACGCCTTGCGCAACTAGTGTAAATCACAGGCCAAAAGAAAGGTGCAAAGTGAGGCCATATTTTGGATTAAATAGACGCAAAAAACTGGCATCAATACAAGTGCAGCTATTCTATCTCACGGTTTAGAATGGCTAAGAAGCTGCACTGGAGGAGATGACATAGCAAGTCAAGCTTCTAAATGAGTCCTGCTGCTTACTACACACTCAATGCCCGCCTCCCATCACCAGAGCTACTTTTTTTTGCTTACGAGTATGCTCGTCCTATTTGCATAGAATGTCATAGAGTTCAGCGTTTAAGGGGTTAAATATTGAAATGCCGGAAAACAAGCAAGTATCAAACATTAATCAGGGGTCGAAATTGCCAGGAGAAGGGAGCCATTTAGCTTCTGGTTACAAGCCAATGGGAGCCTGGTTAGCTTGAAACCAGCTACCAGGAGCTATATTTGATTCCCAGGGCAAGATGGCTAGCTATGTGATATGGACTGTGCAATAAGGAGAAGAACACAAAGCATATAGGATAATAAAGAACAAACAAAGGTTAGAGACTGCATTGTGCGCAAAGTTAAAATTTGCTGTGCTAGCTCCTGCTTAACAGTTTGTCCGATACCCAGGAGCTGCCTTTTGCTCCTGGTCAACAAATGCTAATTTCAATCTGATTATTGGCATCATACAAATACAGACCAGAAAAATATTTCTTCAACAGCAAGGGCTATTCGATAGCGGGAACTCCAAAAATCAATACTATTCAAACTGGTCTGGAAACCAGTACATTCAACTAGATCCAAAAAGGACACTGCTAAATTTTGGAGGCACGAAAACGATTACCTGGCTCATGGATCATGTAATGGACCCAACCAAGACTCTGCTGGACACCAAGTCTCCGCCATTCTTCTTCAGTCATGAGATGGGTTTTTGGTACTTGTTTTGCCAGGTCTTTAGGTAACATGACGTGCCTGAAAAAACAATGAAACGCTGAATGAAGCAAAACGACTGACATGTATTTAGAATATAACCACCCAGCAAAAGTGCCCATGCATGACTGCTCGATTAAAAGGAACAATCCCATCAGATAACCTAATTGGAAGTAGGAAAGACACAAAATCAACACCCTTAATATTGAAAAACAAGGGGATGTTTGTTTTGATCTAAAAAAGGTTGCTTGCGTGTTTTTCTACAGATTTCTGACGCATCTTATTTACTAGAACACAAAAATCGACCTATTAAAAGTGGCATTTGGCACAAAACTTTTCTTCCAAGTTGCAGAATGTCCATCGAAACAATGTACAAAATAAGCAGCATGCCATAAAAGGATTTTGCAGTAAACTCCTGATGGGGCCTGGATCATCTGAAACAAAGAAACAGTAAAAATGTGTGCCATTCCTCCAGCAGGTCCATCAATAGCTACAAGCAGGTGTTAAACAAGAATTGACAATGCTAACAGTTTCAGCGTGTGTAATAGGCATGGTAACTGCATTTGCCAGGCACTGCACTCAGTGCTCCAGATAAGATTAAGTGGGGGTATTTTACTGCCCTTTTTTTTTTAAAGTTTAACAGATTTTTTTTGGGGGGAGTAAAAATGCAAGTCCTACTCCCAATGGGAGTAGTTTATAAACGAGAACAAATGTTTTAACTGGAAAATGGAAACGCTTTTGCAATAATCCTTTGCACCTAGTTATTCACACACATTAACGGATACGTTTTTATTTCTTCTGATCAGACACCAATACTAGTAGTTTCTTCCTGTGGTACCACGTGCACTTCTGTTCCAAACATATACATGGAGCTGTATGGCTGAAAGCAGGGGCACAAGGATCTACGTGTCAGTTTCTTATTTTTTTGTTGGGAGTGTTTCCACTCCATGTTTTTCTTTTTTTGGCAGTATTTGCTCATTTTTATTTTAGGGAGTAAAAGTGGCTGATACACCCCTTATCTGTAGAGCTGGTAGCGCCGATGCGGGCTTTAGGACTTCAGTGAAGGATACGCATAGTGCTTATGGAGTGGCTGGAGGCTGGCAGACCTAGTCAAAACATTAAGTACACTGACAACTCAAGTCTAACTCCCACAACACTTTTTGGAAAAACAGGTAGGAGCTCAAAGTGTAATTGGTAGGCTTGTTAAAGCAAACTCAAAAGGGACCGATGGAGAATGTGTTTTGGGTAAATAACCAAAATACAGGCTGTGTGTCCCTCACCAGTATTTACCTTTGAGGCCCGGCCTCCATTCCTGGAACCCCCTTCTGAAAATCTTTTCTTCCAAGCTATAATACCGCTAATTTACCCAGCATCCCCAGGTAAACAGGGGTGGGTGAGGGGCGAGAAACATCTGTCCTCCGGGTGAGACGCCTGCTTGCCCCCCTGGAAGGACCTTCGGCAGTGGTTCTATTCCTCTCCCGTGGGACTCACTCCTGGTTTCCCTGCAAGGCAGGGGCTCCAGTTGAGCACAGCTTTCCTTTGTGGGCCATGTCCGGGGCGAGGGATCTTCCAGGTGAGTGCCCAGTGTTGCTTCCCCATGTGTTCTGGTGCCCTCTTAGGGAACGGCTCTGGCCGAGGACAGCCTGGACTCCCAGAATAAACCGTACAGTTGCCGCGGCAGTCTGGCTTCACATGCCAGGCCTTCGGTGTCCTTGTCTGGCGGACTGGTTCCTGTCGCATCTTCGTGGCCACTCTGGGGTTTTAGTTGGATCCAGAGTTGTGACCCACAGGGGGCACCTCCATTGTTCCTGCTAGAAGAAGTTAGTGCCATTCCTCAGGCCCCTGGTAGTAGTCTGGACAGCCGACCTGTCCGCCTTGGCGTCTGTGGCCCAAGGGGGATCGGTCCCTCATTGACATGCCCCCTCAGACAGCTACCGGGGGAAGAGGGGCGCCTAATCTCTGTGGGAGCACACATCAGTCAGGGGGTGGACAAGTGGTGTCTCTGCCTCCCTGTCCTCAGCTCCAAGGACTTGCGGCTGGATACCCTGGACCTGGCTGCAGGGTCTCTTGTATGCTTTCTGGCTCGGGTGACCATAGCTGGGTTTGCTTCCATCCAGTTCCTCCTACTCAGGGCATCATTCCTACTGGCACTTAAGCGTGTACATTGGGGCAGCGGGGTTTGTTCTTTGCCTCCTTTCTACAAGTCCTCCCAGATGCCTTTGTGTTGCTCTGTGTCCCCAAGGTGGCGTCACGTCTCTGTCCCTTGTTCTGTGTTTTTCGAACTCACGGTCCATCGTCTGTTGGGTCTCACCTCTGGATCCGTGGCGCGTCTGCTGGTTGCCAGCTTCCTAGGAGTTTTGCAAAGGCTGCTTCTTGGGCTGATCACAGCACGGTTGTCGGTTGCTTCTGGATTCACCCATGGGGTGGTTCCTTGGATGGGAGTGTGTTTTCTGTGGGCGGGGTCTACTCGTTTGAGGGCTGTAATATGTTGATGGCATTGCAGCATTGCTGTCTCAAGTAGACCTCTCCACATTGTCTGTGTTTTGGTATGCCTCAGAAGTAAGTACCGGTACATGGAGATAATCACTACTCCTAGTCTTCCTCATCACAGTATTGACAACACTTTTCTCTCCCTGCCTGGGACTGCCCCATCCTCCGGCTTGGAAATTGGTAACTGGGGATGCTGAGTTAATTGGGGGTATTAGACAGAAGAAAAGAAATTGAAATGGGGTTCCTGGAATGGATGCAGGGGGTCTATAGAGGTAAGTACTGGGATGAGGAAGCATAGGACTAGAGTAACAAGGATAATCAGAGCATCTCTCCAAGATGTACAATAATGCAATAGTTTTGGCTTACATGTGGCATTAGCCAAAACTAAAAATGGATACCATTGAGACATAAAAAGCAATTTAAGCCCGATAATCAGTTTATAGCTTTCTTGATATCCACCGCTGTGCCATAAATTAGCAAAAATGGCCTCTCACCAATCACCCAAGTGTTTGGCATTTTCTGAGCATTTTCTGTCATAACCAGAGTAGCATTGGTCGTCATCAAAGTAATAAAAGCATAGTCTTAACAACCCACACGTGCAATTTTTACAAGACAAGAGAGGCTGCTAATTGAAGTAAATGGGCACACAGGCGTCTACAATATGAACAAGTGCTTATAAGGCTATCCTAAGGGAAATGTGTTTTTGAATGTATAACAGCTACAAGTTTGTACTTCCTCCAACAAAAAGTCGGGAAGTGTGTTTTAGATGTAAAGAGATCTCCTTCGAACCGAGAACTACCTGTATAAACATAAGCTTAATCAGAAGAGGGCAAGCGGTGTTCCTAACCCTCCCATGATGAGACTAGAGTGTACAGCATGCTAATCTTTGATGTTCATATGAAGTGTATGGAGAGCTGGTTTAAACATCCACCTACGAGGGCTGGGTGACACTGAAATCACACATTCTAGACTGCTCTTATGGCAGTAAGATGAATATTTGAGGGCATTCTTGCTAGGAACAAAACTAAAACCATCAATCTCTGCCTGTGTCCCAAGCTGCCGGGTGGCTGGTTTCACCCCGCTGCCCCCCATACCCTTTAATCAACCCACCCGCCCTCATCTCATTTCGGCAGAAGCAATTGCAGCTGCTGCTTCTTCCTCCTCTCGGCTATCAAAGGCCACCATGGAAAGGGAAGAGGGGCTCTGTACGGAACCACACCTTCACTTACCATGGAAGCGATCTTTGAATGGTTTAGGCCTCAGCAAATGGAGAACGGAGTGCCTGTAACTTGGGCAGCCATACCGTTGCCACCAGTTCCAGCCCTTGGAACGGGTGCTTGATGCCAAATTAGAAAAAGCATAAGGGGGTCGAAAATAATGGACAAAAAGGGTCATGTTGGCATCTTATGTGGAAGTTAGATTTGTGGAACACTACTAGTTCCTCATTCCCCAGTGGTAGCTTCGTCACTGGTTAAGGCCGCATACCCAGGAGCTGCTCTTAGCTCCTGCGAACCCAATTCTAATCTCAAACCTTGCACTACTTTCCAACACCATCCACGAACGCAACAAGCAATGGATATGGTTGTGCTCTCTAGTAGGATATCTACGCAGGTGGGCAGAATATAGGTATTGTGCAAAATTATGTCATGCTATTTATCCTTGGACTAGATAATTCCAATGCACACAGGCTCGGCATAAACAACCTCAATTTGCTCAAACGAATAAAAAGGCAGTCTAGCTAGCACCTGCCCACTAAACAAACTTGGCTGCCATTTTAACCTAACGAACAACAGTAATCTTCAATGTTCTAAAGTTGCCTATGACCATGCCAAGACCATGCTTACCATCCCAGCGGGACCAGCTTTGCTGCAAGCATCACATTTGGTGTGGATGGCAGTTCAATTTCCATTCAATGCCCTATAATCAAGTTTATGGGTTTGCATTTGACCGTTTGGCAGATGCTAGAGTAGTAATCACACACAAAGTGCCGGTCAGATAGCATAACGAGCTGAGCGCCTGTTTCTGACATCTGTGTGCAGCCTTCTGATGCAGGTTCGAATCCCGGTACGGCCAACTCAACCTTTCATCCTTCCAAGGTCAATAAACTGAGTACCACGCAGTAGGATAATAATATCAACTGTTATCACTCGCGCTCAGATGCCTGCGGGCTTGTAGCGCTATACAAAACGAGACATTATAAAGTTCCAGACTCGGTCGCTGCTCCAGTAAGGAGATGCACTAACAAGACACCGTGAAAGGCCTCCAGCAGAACTCTCCATAGCAACATCAACTCCCATAATAATAAAAAGCTCGTTTTCTTCCCTCACCTTCCATGCCCTTCTAGTATACTGTTCTGCTCTCCTCTTTGGCCTCCCTGCCTCTTATCCTGCTCCCCTCAAATCCCTCCATCACTGCTATCAATACTCTTTGCTTTCTGTCTCCTCTTGCTCTCTTCTCTTGGCTGGCTTCCCCTTCATTCCCAACTTAAATTCAACGTACTCTGCCTAGTTTTTAAATCTCTTCACGACCTTGCCCCTCCCCATCTCTCCACCCTCCTCTTTCTATACTCCCTCTCAGTTCTGCTGACCTATTCCTCCTCCAACCCGTCCCCCTTCCCGATCCTTTCAGCTCCTTGCCCCCTACATTGGAACTCTAGCTGTCCATATCCTAGCCCTCCTTAAAATCTCATCTTCATCATCCTTCCTGACCCTCCTTTCACTACCTTCTTACTTTTCCTCCATTTCTCTCATCCCTCGTCCTCAGCTAATCGATTGTGCATACATTCTAGTTTGATATTCATGCTCCTATTGTAATTTTGTTGTAATGTATGGCGCTTGGCGTAAAACGCTATATAAAATTTAATGCAAATACAAAAACCCATAACTCACAAAACAGCTGAAGCATGGAAACGAGCAAAGATGATATTAAAATACTGTTTTAACAAAAAAAATGTTTTGCATACAACCACTGGCCCTTTTAGTTTGTACAGAAAAGGTAAACTATAAAAACAAAATAAAAAGAGTACTACAGGAACTCAAACCATCAGGCCTATAATTTAGGAAAAAAAATACTTAGCCGAGACCCTCCACAACACCACTTCAGATACCTGGAAACTTCTAGCAGACAAACCCGCTTGCAACTCAGGTTAATGGACAATTGCCAAAAAGCAGACTTGCGCAAGCCTCTGTAAAATAACCCCCACTGCCCCACGTGGATTTCTAGAGAACATTTCCTGCCATACCACAACATGCACTGGGCTGTCAGCACAATCCGTGCCTCTTCACGCTAATTACGCAGAAGCTTAACTTTGGGGCATACCAGGTGGCGAGTACAACGGACCCCACCATTCACAAAACCATGTACCAACCACAGACTCAAAGTGTATCTAACAAAATGTACCGGCGCCTCTAAAACTACAACGTGGTCATGCCAATCACTACAAGTCTCAATTCACCTCCCCCACCCCACTAGGGGTGTCACGGTATTAGTTTTATGACAGTACAATAAACTTCTTGCCAAATGACGGTATATCATGGTTATCGTCGTATAGCAGGTGGAGTTAACTAATCTTAACAAATATTTTCTAAAAGGTCATACATTGTCAGATTTATCATCACAAACAAAACCAGGCACCCAGGGCCAGATTAGGGCTTTTCAATATACTTTCCACTGAAATGCCACCCCTTGCTTCCACCAAACTCAAACACATGTGTGGAGAGGAGGAGGGGCGGGGGAGCCCTGCTGCGACTGGCAAAGCAAACTGAAATGGTTTTTCTTAAGTGGTCATTTAGGCTTTTAGCCCCCCCCCCCCACTGGCTACTGGTGAAGATGAACATGTTGCCATTTTGATAACCTGCATGCCACAGATCAATGGAGTCTGATGGTAGTATACGATTGTGCGCATAAACACGAACACGCACTCTCTCTTTACGTTACAGCCTTTAGTTTATTTGCGGGCCAATTGGTGTTCAGTAATTACAGACATGTTACACCTTGGTATGGCAGCAGGGAATACCCACAGAGATGAGTAAATTTTGCAGTGTGACTTATTATATGTAAATTCAATGATGGAACCAGGGAAATCCCCCATTGTCATATTCAGAAAACTTTAGCCATTATAAATATATAAACCTCAAAGCCGCCAACCCAAAATAAACCCTTTTCCTTCTTGGCACTGTATTTATTCTTCCTATTGCTAACATTGATTTTGTGTCAGGCACGTGTGGTTTATGGAATGGCATTTAAAAATTGCTCCAACTGAAACTACTTGGCAGACGACACATCCAACACTGCAAGACCAAGACTGCACAGCACTTGCTTACTGCAGCCTTTACAAATCAGATTGAAAAGCACACTTAACGGAATGAACGGTATACAGATAAACAATGTGACGGTTATTATTGTTGAATTAAGTGGTTCACGGTATCTTTAACAGTATACCGTAACATCCCTACACCCCACAACCACCGCAGTCTCCCACCTAGCACCCGCCATTGCCTTTATACAACCTTCTATACTACATCCCTGCTCTTCTCATTCTATCCCCCATTGCCATCTTTTCATATCCCAACAATAAACCTGGCATACATTTCATTTCTAGCGACGTAGCGAATACACGCACCTATTTGTAGCATTGTTGGTTATCTTTATGATTTAACCACCTACTGTATTGTTGCACTGAAAACTGCCATCTTCTCTGGGTCATAAATAGATATGTTGTGCACTAACTGTATGATGAATGGGTTGCACTAGTGTATTCCAGATACCCAGATCTGTTAAATAGTACTGTTACCTCCTTATGGTAGGATAATGGACACAATTAACTATTATTGAAACTAAACAAAAAAGCGTTATAGGTAAATCAGTTGTCTCTGAAGACGCTCCACATTTCGTTGTAGCCTGTGTTATCCCAACAACCAACCTTCTGAAACCTGCAGCGGTCCTGTTACGGATTCATTGCAACAGGACTCCAGTGAAGACTTTGAGATGGTAGGATGGCACTGCACCATACCTAACCCATACAAATTGTAGTTCCTACAGATGTAACTCGGGGCTACATTGCCAGGAGTGGTATGGAAAAACTGGATGCCTACTGGGAATCCAACACAAAAAGTCATCCAGTGACTGAACGCCAGGGGAGATGTGGGAGGTACACATACCCCAGAAAGAAGCCAACCTGCAGACTGGGGTTGGATAAACCTACTCCACTCTCACCTGCTCTGAAACAATCCGACCACCCACTCACTGCCTCTCATACTTTGACTTGAATATCAGTACATGCTCTCCCCACTCCACTGGGGAGTGTACATTAATTCAAGTGGGAAGGTTATTTATAAAGTTCACCAAACAGCAAATTTTAGAAACTTGGCCGAAACTGCTCTTCAAAGGGCAGATGTTAACCTGTCATTTGATGGCACGTCAATGCTCCATGCTTAACTTAAGTCCTCACCATCTCCCTGCGTCCAATGACCCCCTCCTGATCTAATCAATATTTAATGGTTTCCAGACTTTTCACCACTCTGCACACTCACTCATTTGGAGGATCATAAGCCGTTACCTCCAACGAACTAGCTATATTAAATGTATCGCTAGTAGGATAAGCAGCTATGTACCCTGGATGTGTGTCCCATTTCACCAAGTTATCACTATGTACATTGGTTGCTAAATTCACAGAACCCACTACCCTACTCCAACCAAAACATCCAGTGTGTCAAACACACCAAAGCGGGCAGTGCCAGCTTCCCGTTCATTGCTGCAAGACAATGGAGCACACTGCCACCCACCCTCCGGAATGAACCCTCACATCTCGCTTTCCATAAAGCCCTCGAAACCAGGCTGTTCAACTAACCCACACACCTGCTTCCAGCCGGATACCTCTAATTTCCTCCTTGTGTAAAATTGTACTCTGGATGTACCAGGTTCGCCTGTAACCTCCCGAACCACGTACACCGCTATATGTCACAAATCTAATCTGTTAACATATGTAACAGGTTCTACTGTAAGCCCACGAACCGATGCTTTATCTCCTCTGCAACTAAGTAACCTATATACCTCCTTGTAACAGTGCCACGATGCCCAAGGGCTGCTTTGTGGGCTATACAAATGTAAAAATAAAATAGTCTCCCTGTCACATTCTCTTAATACCCTTATTCCTTCAAGTTCTTCTACTTGTGTTGGTATCCCTACATATTATCCGCACCAAAAATATCGCCGTACATATGGTTGTTTGTCTCACCATAGGAAATATTTTGTGGGGGTGAGGAGGGGGGAATTTGTGGTAGCGTGGGTGGGTTGGCCAGGGTCCATGGCTCAACATTGCTGCAAAAATATGATATTTTTGTATCGCAATATTTTTGCAGGGATATTAACACATGGAACCCTTGTGTTTAATTCCTTGCGTTTAGCCAACGCTAAAATCAATTGGTTCTCACCTCAATCACTGTGTGCCCTCCACCATGCCCCATTGCAATGAAACATTCTTTCTCAACAAGTCAAAACTTCTAGTCACTCCTTCAAATGTTCTCTTAAACACCAGCGCCTCAACCTTGAAAGAGCACCCATGCTTACTCACAAATTACCCACAGCACGTTTCACACATACTATCCTTAACTACTCTATCAAGTCTATCCTGGCCCTGGTTTATGTTCTGTCATTGCTTTATTACCAACTGGTCCACCAATCACTAGCTATTCAACTATAGTATATGTTGAGAGTCACGCGTGCCCCTTTTGTCTTTAGTTGGCTTTTGGACATGTTTGGGGTAAAAGAACTGGTACCCTCAAAAAGAAAAACATTCTATACTCCCTAAATACTACGTCACCGACAACTCAAATATTGAAGTGGGTTACACACAATATTTTGCATTGGAGTTGGTGTTTCACAACGCCACAAAGACAAACGTGATCAGAAACATGGAGCTTGCATGCCAGCAACAGGTATATTCTTTTCATCGTCTCCTCCAGGCATCATGTGCCCGCCCTGATGGAACTTGCCAATGGAACCATCCCATCTATTACGTTTCCATACGAAAAAGTAAGCTTGATGGTATGAGGGAGCTACCTCGGATCAAAAGCCCTATAACTATGATAGGGCACAGGGCGATGTATTTAAACCTTACACTCGAATGCTCAGATACGAGACCAAGACACTTGTTCAAAAGTTTAAATACAACAAAAGAGGAAACCCAACTGGAAACAGGACCCAGCCCCACTTGATGTGCACAGGTATTTGACAGATCTCTAGCAACTACTGCCATGCAAAAAGAGTGCTTCTGGAATAGGCCGTGGAAGCTACGAGTTCTGCACTGCAAGTAATATACAGAGGATTGAGGTAATGTTGAGTCCCTGCACTACGCGACTGAACCAGCTACAAACCCACCACTTGTACACTGCACCCAAAACAAGTTATGTCGTGCGCCCCGGCAGCCGTTGAACTGCTTGAACCTGCCAAGAAGAGTGCTCGCAGGCCGCCATTTCCTCAGGAGGAGCGAGCGATTGCCAGAACGCAGGCTCGTGCTCCCGCCACAGGATTACAGCGCTCGCGCCGAGGCCTCGGGGACTACCGACCGGTGACAAAATGTATGTGGGTGGCCGCTCCAGTGCGACATCAAGCGCGCGGTTACCACGGTTCTGGCAATAAATCACTCTGCACGGCCTTAACCTAGATTTACAGTTAGCTTCCCCGCGGTACCACGCGCGGATTTGGATGACTACCTGTATTCAAAGCGTTCGTCCGTATACTTGTCGGAGTAGTAGATATTCTTGTGTGACATGTTGCCAGCGGCGAGAAGCTACTCTCGGTCCGTTATCCAGGGCCTGGCGGGTGCTGCTCTCCGGGCTTGAAAACCGACTAGCCAGCGGCTGCGAACTTTTTTTCTTCTTTCTGGAAATCCCGATTTGAACGGAGTAGCTCGTAGCCGATTGGCAGTCGGTAGCCTCCCGCCCTATTCCTTCTGGGCCAATGGCGTCACACGGATGTCCAACAACATTACCTGCCCTCGGCCAATAGAAATTCTGTTGGCAAGGTGTGTGAGAAAGATGACGTTTTGGAACGTCCAACTGCAATAACGGCTAGGGGGACGTGTGCAAAATGAGCCAGTTTATGAACACAGAAAAGGGACTGGCAATGAGAAAGTTACAGAAAGTAGTAAACATAGAAGCCATATTAAAATGGGAGGCGGCACGTTAGATGTTTGGTACAGTTATTAAAAACAACGCACCATAACACACTAATCGAAATATAAAATGCTTAAATCTATCGCAATTTTTTTCCAAAAGAAACAATTTCACTAAACAAAGGTTTTGACCTCTATTTAAATTTGTCTCCAACGGGGATATCCGGCCTACAAAATAACCAGCTGATTCGTCTGTACCAGCAAAAAGAGGGAGCGTGCTGTTTAAGGAGTCTTTTCAACTCTATGATCACAGTCTACTGTTACATGATTGGCCAATGCACTCTTAAAAACGCCCACCACGCCGCAAGCATGCGTGATTTAAAACATTTAATGAGAAAATTAATCACCGAAAGTAACACTCGTGGTTAGTGAAGGCAAGATGCATTTGGGTTGTCGAGTAATAGCGCACGCAACGTTTATTGAGTTCCGCTGTAAACTTCGTATATAATGTTCTTTGGGGAATCGCTAAATCTTTAGTAATTTTAGCTTTAGATGTGTCCCGCCCTTCTCTACTATATTTTACCCCTCCAATAAACGTTTCTGTGGAACGCATCCTGCCTGGTAATTAGACGGGGTCCTCCTATACAAGAACGTTGTTGTGTCAGAAAGAGCGTTATAACACGCGTGTTATCATCGAAACAATTATGGGCAAGGGCAACTACTGCGGAATTTCCGGTCCTCCCTTCTCCCCCCAAAATGTCTGTGGGATCTATTTTGTATTACTAAAAATCTTGCTAAAGTTATAAAACAAACATTTCACACTTCTTAATACAAAACAATGAAAAGATTGAATTAATTGCAATCTTGGAAATATTTCATAGCATCAAGGTCTATTTAAAATACATTAAATTAACACGTTCAACGGTTTTAAACTATGCAAAGCTTTTCGAATACGTGTCCATATTGTTATAAAGACAAGGATAAGCAAAACCTCTCAGGCCCAGCTGAAGATGTCTTGGGGTCCATTTAAATATGATGGTTGCCCCCACTTCCCCACTTGCTTACAGTGGAAATATGTCTGAGTCACCCATGGGCGGCATACGTTATACTGTAGATAAAGATAAGGTTAATAGCTGTCAATTACCATGAGCCAGCAGCAAGCTGAAACAGTGAATGCCAGCTGAATAGCTAGGAATACTTATTTTGTAAGCAAGTGATTTATTAAGATGGTCAGCCGACGCATGTTTCGACCCTTCAGTCGTTCTCAAGGCTGCTTAAATGTATAAATAAATTGCACACATATTAAAATCGTATTGACAGAATAAGAAAACAAAGTTTTGGGAATTACATCTCCAATGAAAATAAAACATTGGTATGAACATTCCAGACAGTAATGCAAAATTACATAGAGAATATTAAATGTGTCACATACCAGGATTGCGCCATTGAGAAGAGCATAGGGAGAAATGTGTTATTAGACTGCTGACTGGCAATATGGGGGCAATTGCTGGGGTGCCCCCTGAGGCTCGAGGCCCCTTTCTTTTGAAAAGGTTGAAAGGCCCTGACACCATTCCTGCTTGTTGTCTTGCCAGGCAACACAACCAAAATTGATGATATTTTATCATGAATGGGCAATTAATACATTTCCCAAAAAAACGTGTGTTCTTTAGCTTGCAATCCCTCACATTCCTGTAAAAGGTGACAGAAGTTCTTTTGCACTAAAGGGTATTTCCAACAGTTTCAAATAAATGCATCATTGGTCAATGACCTAATCAGGCCAATAAGAATAATCTGGTATAGTCGGGTGGAGGGAATTGGAGCAACTAAGACTAAGGTTGCAATAACAGGAAAGGACTAGTCATATATTCTATAAGCAATTATTTTCCTTGAGATATAAGTTATGTTTTCACACCAGTCCTGCTCCCGAGCCTTTGGTAAACTGTGACAATACTACTGCATAATGCAGATTTTCTATACTAATGTAAAGGAAGTCATGATTCTAAAAGACACAGCAGTAAAATATTATGCTTTCTCAAGTCTTCTCAAGCAGCAAAAACATCAAAACCACTTTAAACAATGTGCACCAAACACATACACTACAAATTCAGTGAAAGTGGGCTTTTTTGTAGTTTCAACTCGAATGCTCTGTACTTCTACACCACATGGCCATAAGCACTAATCCTGCTCCTTGGTGTTCCATAACCGGTTCCACCTCGGCTCCTCTTACTTTCGCTGCTCTGCCTTGGCAACAAGAAGTAACATCATAACTGCAAACTCAACATGCTCCGAAGCTGGACTGAAGAAACATTTCCTCCTGACCCTGATGGCTAGAAGTCTGCACGTCATCATGATCCTGCTGGATTGACTTACACACTTGCAAGAGGCAATACAAACATAGAACCAGACTTCCTTTCGTTTTCTAGGACTGGCAATCACAATCCTGAAAACGTAGCACTGACATGCCCCATTTCATCTTCAGTTCTGCCTCGCCTAGCATGCTCGCTTTTCCCTAAACAGTCCGTTAACCAATTGCATGTTTGGGATAATACTTTGCCTACATGTCTTTAATAGAATCATGAATTTCCTTTACGTTATTATGGAAAATCTGAATTCTAGGTCAAGACTTGTGGCTCATTTTTTGCTTGTTTAAATTTAATTATTTATGTTGGTATTTAGTGCATTAAGAACTTCAACAAATCTAAAAACATAACAAATTCATCCAATTTCAATTACAATAATTACTAACAATTCCATAAAAGAAACTACAATTTCCATTTGTTTTAACTTCAATTTTCCCATCCCGATTATAACTCCATTTCATCTTCTCGTGTTGTCCATAAATACTCACACTGATCAATTTAATAAATATTTACTTAAAACAACACCAGTAAAAAAACAGAAGACATCATTACTTTCATTTCATCATTTGTTAAGAAAATACATTGCTTAATACTATCTACTTAGTGTGCATACTGATGGTAGATAGAGAAAAAGGAATTTATAATATTCCAAGATCATACACACACTCACACATGAAGACATTCCCAATCACACTTCTAAATTCATGCTTTCAGTTATTTTACTGCCCACAGCCATATTCTATAAAATGCGACGTGCAAGGAGTCAGACCCCGAGTAGAGACATTAATTCCAAAAGTCTCCGGACTTAATCTTCTCGTAGCTATGGACACATTTATTCAAAAATACGCATGTATACCGTCTCTGATTTCCTACACTCAGTAAACACGTGCTTTGCAGTCTCTGGGTTATTTGGTGACTTACACATTCGACAATATCTCAACTCCATGGGGATTTTTAGCTGAGGCCTCTGAATGTTTACCAAATAGAGTTAATTAGTGCATAGTAACAACATTAGATTAAGAACTGCTGGGCTAGGACTCCAAAGTAGTTAAAGCTGAGTTTTTAGATATCTATGGGTCACATTCGCTGTGTATTTATAATTCTTCAAGTTGGCTAAATGGGTGCAATTTTTATTCCTTTCCATAGACCAGCCCTTCTTTGAAAGGATTCTTTGCGGGCTTCATTGTTTTTTCCGTCGCCAAAATGTGGAACCCCGTTTATACTTTTAAAGAACTCCATATTCAAATCTTCAAAGTTTCTGCCCCGGTTTCTGTATTCAATAAAATTACTTGTCCCTATTGTCATCAACAAAGGGCAGACCGGGGCAGACTTGGATTTGATATAGAGCTCACCTCTCCCTCTCAGCAGTTGGTCACTTACGGAAATCAAGCCTAACTCCAACCTTAAGTACTCCATTGGCATTGAGGGGGGCACATTTAGAATGTTCTGCCAATAGAAGTCTTCCAGTAGGTTTAGCCAAGATGCATCACCCATAGTCAGTGCCTCTAAACCATATAGCACTGTTGGGAAAAAGCACTGCCTGTATAGCTGTATATGGTCCAAAACCCTCTATGGTGTATGTATCCTGCCATCTGCCTAGCAAACAAATATGCGAGCTGCTGAGCCCTTCTGCTTTTTGTCTCCTGTATATGGAGGTAATCCCTTGCAGAACTGATTTCCAGGCCCAGGTATACATAGCTGCTAATTTAGTCTATGCTACCAGACAGTGTCCTAATCTATTTACTTTCCCCGTCTACAGCCCCGTCTACAGCCCGTCATGAGCATGCTCTTGGTTAGATTTATTTCCAGCTTGTTTCTTACTACATAGAGCTCCAGTTCGTTTAACATGCTCCTCGTGACCCTGTAGGTGTGATCGAATATCACCAAGTCACCTGCATATAAGATGCTAGCGACTCTACACATATCCACTTTTGGGGGGCAGCAAGCTTTATCTAATAGACCTGATGGCACGTCTGCCAGATACAGGTTAAACAACAGGGGAGCCAGCACACAACCTTGCTTGACTCCCCTGTTCACTGTTATCTTGGAAGACATAGCCCTCATTGTCTAGGCAAACTCAGGCTAGCGTGTTAGCATGTAGGAGTTGGATTATAAATAGCAACCCCGTGGGCATCCCAACTCTGTTATGTTATGTTACTTGGCATTTATATAGCGCTCTATATATCATTGGTACAACCTCAAAGCGCTGGTTGGTTGAATGGCCTTCGGGAACCGTAGTTCTGGTCAGTATAGAGAGATAGTGTCATAGGGTGCATCAGATATGTGTGCAGCTGATGTAATTGCCTGGTGGTAGCTGCATCCTAGCGTTAGGTGTGGTGCTGGAGATATAAGTTGGATGTGTGCAGTCTGGTGGGTGGACACCCAGACTGAGCTCTGGCTGCGTTAGGCCTGAAGAATGCATATGTGAGTGACTAGGCCGGAATGTGCTCGGCTAGCTATGTTTTATTAGGGTGATGAGGTGTTCGTGGGGTAGTATTCGTATGTGAACAGCTAGGCCGAATTAATCAGGGGTATAGCTGTGTTCTAGTTGAGTGATGGTGTATAGTAGAGAGTGAGCGTAGTAATGTGATATGATTATCTTTAAAGCGCCCGAGACCATGCACGTGAACAGGATGGCAGGGAACATAGCGACACACGGACACATAGAGACGGGGGGCTGGGCTTACAGCGACAGGGAGGGCATACAGATATATAGCAATATAGCAACAGCATGCGAACAGGAAGGCAGGGTACACATTGATACACGTGTTAACATTTACATTCATATTTCTATCCAGATACGACTCAGACTAATGTCCGCAGCTCCACCCAAGTGTGGGACATGCCAACATTCGCATCTCCACCCAGAAGCGACTCAGGCCAACTCTCACAGTCCTGTCAGGGTCTGACGCAGGCTAATGTTCACAGTTCTAACTGAGTACTCCATTAATTCCCTCGATTTCTCCATTTCATCCACTCAATCTTGTTCTTCCATTCCACCAACTTCATCCATGCCATCCATTTCCTCCATTCCACCCATTCAGTCTATTCCATCCATTCCAGCCACCACCCATTCCATCTAATCGGTCCATTCCATCCCTCCACATAATGTCGATTCCACCCACTACATCCATTCTATCTGTTTCATCCATTCTTATCCGTTGCTAATTTCTTCCAGAGTATCATACATCTAACTCGATCGAACGCTGAATGGAAGTTGACAAATATCACATATTGTGAGGCTCTGGCTATTGTATTGGCCCCATTTATCAACCTTTCGAGGAGTCTTATGACATGCACAGTGGATGAACCAGGCTGAAGGCCCGTCTGAAAAGTATACAATATTTCATTTGTCTCCACCCAAGTTTGAAGTTCCTTTAATACAAGGGAGGCAAACAACTTTCCAGTAACATCTAACATAGACAACAGTCTATAATTATCAGATAGGGATCTATCCCCCTTCCTAAAAATGGCTACCAATATAGACTGCTGCCATGATGTTAGAATAATATTTTGGTACAGACTTTTTCAAATAGCAACACGAGTAACTTTGCTCATCCTGCTGGGTCCCTTTTTAAAATAGCATTCGCCAAGCCATTCCGTCCTAGGTCTTTAGAAGACTTCAGCTTCTCGATGACAGACATAATATCCTCCTGCGTCAGGAAGAGGCCACTGTTTTGCTACGCTATGATCTACACGGGGGTAATAATTCAGTATTTTCACTTGTCTTTCCTACATGTTTTACCAACTCCTCCTCTTTCACAGGATTTACTATTAACTTAGATTTGTTGCCCTTTGCAGAGGATAGTATTTGCCAAATAGATTGCATATTCCTGCTCCTCAGGACCCCTAGTTTACGCTGCCACTGCACGTTTTTATGGACAACTTTCAGCGCCTGACACAGTTTCTGTAGCCACTTTTGGCCTTCTTAATCCCCTTTAACCTCTCTTATGGAGTCCCATACCTGTTCCTTAGTCTCCTTAATTCTCTTCTCACGGCCCTCTTGGCATCCCTGATTACCATGTCAAATACATTTGTATATTCTTTGTCCACTGCAACAGATCTCTTACCTTTACAGGCACCCTCCCTATGGGCCTCTTTTTTCAACCATTCTTTCAATTCATTTGTCGTAAGAGCATCTGAGGGTAGACATTTGATATAGGGTGGCATGAGCTAAAGCATCTGACGCCTTATTTATATTAGCCAGAGACCAAAATATGCGATTCCCTGCCCGATTGTGCTGCAACCTGCCATCATAGGTAGGGTTGATAACTTTAACGCCCATTCTGACGGTCACAGAAATAATTGCGTGGTCACTATAATCACTATATAGCCATCTCTGCCACTCTTTCCAAAAGGGCGCTGCTGCCAAACAAGTAGTCTAAAGTGGCCCACCTACGTCCATTTCTCTATGTGGCCCTCCCTGGGCAGTCGTCTTTAACTCGGCCATTCATAAGAGTCAATTCCCACTCCCTCATTTAGGAAATCCACTGTTTACCCTGCTTATTAGCATTTTATTGCAAGACACGTTTTCATACTTTGCACACGACTCTTCAAAGTCGCCTCACAATAGTATTGCATCATGATTCTATTCCCCAGTCCATTCAGCACAAATTAATCAATATAGGAAAATGTGTCCTCAGTATTACATGTTCCTGACGGGTCTTAGAAATTTAACACTAGGAAGATTCCCCCATGTCTTCTTTAATGTATTTAATCTCTACTGCTAGGACATTTCCATTACTGCCTTTAGGCTGTATAATTGAGGATTTTAAGTCATGTATCATACAAATGATGAGACCGCCATAAGGACGCCCACAAAGGCCTTTTTGAGTTGTTGGTATATTTGAAACCCATCTATGTGGACAGCAAAAACCAACCAAGTTTCTTGTAACAGAAAAATGTCATAGCCCAAAGAGTATTTAACGATCCATCTTGTGATAGTACATGTGCATGGCCTCTGGTGTTCCAGCACAGTATCTTGAGGAATCGTTTTTATTTCTGTTCCTTGGGTAGGAAGGATGCTTTTTAGCCATTCCCACCGTCTTGCATTTTCATTTGAAGTCAGTGGGGGCGCCACGTTTAAAAAAAAAAATGTTTATTTTTAAACAACACACAGGAGAACATAAGATTAACAACCAAATACAACGCATACCCTCCAGTTTAGGGTATTCAACATTTCCCACCTCCTTCCCCTGTTGTCCCTTGGAGGAACTTTCACTCTCAGTCCGGCTGAGCATGACCTGGCACCCACCCTTCTCGGTCCAAGTGCAGGGCCCTCGCAATTAGGCACGGTTTGTATGTCAGTGCCGGGAAATTTCGGTCGTAATCCAGGAAAGGCGCTCAAATGTTCGAGAATCGGTGAAGAATGCCCGCCTTGGCCGCTGTGACTTTCTCTGCAATCAAAATGTCCCAGAGCTCAGTCCACGAGAGCATCATCAGGGGGGAATCGGCCGATTTCCAGGTGCGAGCCACAGTGATCTTAGCCACCAGCAAGAGTTGGGTTATTAGGGCAGCCTCTCTGTCCATTCTTGGGTAGGAGCACGGGATCGGGACTCCTAAAAGGATAGTTTTGGGAATCAATGGGATCACAGCTTGAGTAATGTCTTTTATTGTAGCTACGCACTGGGTCCAGAACTCCCTAAATCACTGAATGAAAGCTTGCATTCCCTAGCAATGGGAAAGGTGTTGTTGCTGTTGAGACTGGATTATTTAATGTAATGGGCTTGTTTTAATTCTGGATTTAAGAGCATAAATGAAGGATTTTTAAAACCAGGGTGCTCGAGTTGCAAGTTGAAAAACAGATTTTCTGCTTGGAGGAGAGCTCTCTCTCTCAGCAGCTCCTGGCAACTTCCTGATTATTACAGGGTGGGACAGACTTTCGTCTCTGTTGAGCCCACAGACAATGAACCTCCCAGGGCAAGGAAGTTGGAAGTGTTAAAGGGCAATAAAATCTACAATCAAGCTGAAACCCCCATCCTGCTTTGAAGGAAATGCCAGTTGATGTCAGCTGACAAGAAAAAAAATGGTTCAGCCCCTGCCATTGCCATTTGCCTTTAAAGATTATTTCATGAAGAAACTTTAAAGATTTAAAGACTTCTATCTCTGCAGCACGACTTAGAAAAATTGTGAACATTTCCCAGTTAAAAATTGATTGTGTGTGCTTTATTTTGAAAATTGGTAGAATGTCTTAACACACTCTGGACAGAAATTGTGAAATATTGAGGATTTAAAAGAAAAGTATCAATGTTGCGAACAGAACATTTTTGTACATTCATCCCTTATGACAGTACACACATATGTATAAAATTATGGAATTTTGGGCCAAACCTTTCATGCCTAAAATGACAAAAAAGTAGTAACTGCCCTAATTAAGGTCTCACAGATTGCAGGATTGGACGGCTGTACTTTACATACAATATGTGACTTGATTATGCAATTTATTAAGGTGCTACCATTGTACAAATGCTTAAATACTGATATGACAGATTATTGGCAAAAAGGTCTGTGGAAAGTCTTTTTACCTCATAAAAATACAACCTCCTAAACTAGGTACCGCCCAGGGGAGGCCGCTAACATTGATTGCCCAATCCAGTTGTTTAAAGGCGTGCTTAGCTAAGCCATCCGAGCAATATAGTCAATGATGTTACTATGCTCTATATAAAGGGTCCTTGACAACACACAGAACTGGTTCCTGACTCTTCCTGAATTTCTGCGTGGCATACGGTTCCTGTTTCCTTCATCCTGTTTGATCCTGATTCCAGATTTTCTTTGCAAAGCCAAGGCCTATGCATTGCTGACCCCATTCCTAGCAAGGCCTCATTCTGAAACATCAATTCTAAAATCCGATTACCCAAATTGTGGGAAGCTTCCTAAACCAGCTTGGCTTGCTGCCACTACATGTATGCCTGCTGCAAACCTGCCATCCCGCTGATCTGTAGTATCCAGTAACCAGAAGTGCCAGTCCAGTGCAGTCCGGTGACCAGAATTGCCCAGGTGATCTGTCCTGCTACGTTTGCCAGCTGTCCTTTGTTAGACCAGATCCGTGTGGTGACCGAGCGCTGACTTTCCAAAATGTAAACTAAAGTGGACTGTGAGTATCAATAGGAACCATAGAACCATAGTAAACCTTGCCTTGCTTTGTCCTATCCCAATCTCTAAACCATACTATCCTTAACTTAATAACGTGTAACATTGTCAGAATCCTTATTGCAACCCTGTCATTGATCTCTAGAGCGAGCGCTATCTATTTAGTAATTCTATTAATTAAATCCTAAACTATCAATCCTATTTCGAGTGATCGGACTGTTTCCGCCAGGACGGGCGCTGGGTAACTAGGGTTGGACTCATGAATCAACCCTGGAGCTTACTGTGTCCCTCTTTGGTAGTCTAGCCTGAATGCTCTAGTATAGAGTAAAGCTATTCTTGTCCAAATTGATTTTCTTTTCTGTTTTCACAACCGATTTTTCTAAAAACGCACCTCATACTACCTTGCATATCTCCCTCAGTTTAATAGATAGAGACTTAATTTCACCTCCTGATTGTACCTAAGATCTATATCTACACCCCAACCAAATAACCGCAATCCAAATCAGTGATTTTCACCCGTTCTTATCAAAAACTGTTTGGTTAATTTCAGACGTGAATGAGCATTTCTGCAAAGTTTTACACATGTTATTTTTACTATCAATTGTTTTAAACCTTCCTTTAATTTTCAAATTGTATGCTTTTGCTCAATCTATTGCTTATGATTGCTTGTAACTTTCCAGTGTTACTCCCGTAGAGAATTGTACTTATTTAAGGATTTTTGCGCACATTCATTGTTTTATTCAGCCATTTCCGAGTGTCATTTTAACATTGCAAGTGTTTCAAATCGATTTTTCTCTCTTGTTTGGGGAGGGAAGGTTGGATTCGAATTTTGTTTCTTATTCCGCATTCCTGATGACCTGCTGCTTCCTTATATCTATTTAGAATTGATTATTTGTGGGATGAGGAATAATGCAGGGGGAAATCCTAACTTGAGTGCTATCTTTCTAAAAATTCAAAAGTGTCTCTATTCTCTGGTGTTTTCTATCTGTGTTGCTAAAGGGTTAATTTAAGTGCATTGCCTACATTCCTATTGTTATTGTCACCACATTTGTGATTGCTGCCCCACATATTAAAAAGTGTATGATTTTCCTGAATTTTAAATAAATAAATATTACCTTTACCAACCAGCCTGGTTCCTGGTCCACCATGACCTGGGGTATTTGAAAAAGGGGTGTGATATCAGTGGTGTATCGCCGGATTGAAATACTTAACAGATTTGGGGGCTCGTGGCGAGATTTTGAGTTGGTTACCACCCGTGACAGTCTAGCACAGCAGGCTAACCTGCAGGGTAGTGATACTTTGCGTGGTTGGAATACTGTGCTACATTGTACAAGCGCCTCCTAAAACAAATACTACAAGACCAGGCAGGTCTGTTAAAGTAAAATTAAATCAACCCCGAAATAATTAATAAAGAAATTGACATTTCCAAAATGGCGATTCCATTAGAAATCAGTATGGCTAGGGAGCATCTCCTGCACAAGCTTTTTGACAGGGGTGAGTGGCCAGAACAGAATGAACATGTCTGGCTACAGGAAATCACAGAACAGGTCATCGCCATGGACCTGGATACATAGCAGGACAATGGCCCATTAAACCAAGCTCTCAGTGAATTGTACATGGCCCCAAAAATTAAAGAGGAGCAAAGCAAAATTGCCAGAATTGCGGTCTACCTATACCTCCGCATAGGAGTGATACGGGAAAAGCATGCTGAAAACAAAGTTCTGGCACAGAACCAAATTGAATCCTTAGAGAAAATCCAGACTGATTTAAATTCGGCAGAACAAAAATACCGGGAGAGCCAAGAATTGGAGGCAGTATCTAGGTATTATGTCACAAGATTAAAAGATGATTTGGCTCTCCTACAGCAAGAGAAGGCAGAGCAAGACACCCAATTACAGGCACTAAAAGAGGAGTGTCAGGAAAGGGTTGACTCTCTGGAAGAGAGTCAACACAAGCTGGCGCAACAATTACATTTTAATAGAGCCTGCGCAGAGCAGGCAGTCATCCTACAATTTCAGATAGATAAAATTGTGAAAGACCTCCACTCTCAAGAGGAATTTGATAAGGAGCACTAGAAATTCCATATTATAAAAAAACAAAGAGATGACCTGGTGAAGCAGAGGGGCACCCTAAATCAAAAGAAAGAAGGGCCAGGAAACAAGCGAGTTACAAAACCGAGTTACAGGAGAATAAGGTGGCCCTCCAGGAGTTAAAGGAACTAAGAACTGAGCATGGGAAGCTAATGGAGCATGCCAGTCGGGTAGAAGGTGCTCTGAAAGAGAACACCCAAGCCAAAGGCACACTAACCCAGGAGATGAATCACTTGCAACAGAGAATGTCCCAGTACTCCGAAAACATGCAGGAAGCCCAGAGGGACAACAAGGCCCTCTGTGAAAAGATTGATGGACTCCACCAACAAGTAGCAGTGCAAGAGCGAATCATTGAGACCAGTAAGGCCTTTATAAAGGAACAAAAGGCTCAGATCTTTGCTTATCACCAGGAAATAAGGGCTGAAAAAGAAAAGGCAGCAAGATTGGAGAAAGAGGGTGCTAGACTAAATTCTAACTGGAGAGACCATGAACAGGTAGAGAGGGACAGGGCAACCCCTGATCATAACATAAGGACCTCTGTACTCAGGGACTCAAACCCCTTCAATACCATGAACACTGCCAGCTTCATGTCTACTGGCTCATATGAACCGGGGGCCATGGGGATGGCAGGATTCAATAAGGTTGGTAAAATGGGACAGACAGATCAGCACCCACCAGAAATTGATGGACGGGCAGCCCTGTACATATACCCAGTGTTAGGGCTGATATCTCTGACAAGGAAGACTCCTATGAGGGGAGGGTCAGGGAATTAGATCCACTAAAATACTGACTTCCAAGGGACGAGTTTATGAAATTTGGTGGAGTGAAATTTGGTGGGGAACTCAAGGAAATAAAGCCCAAAAAGAGTATCCTGAAGACCTCTACCCAGTTAGGGCAGTGGGGGGGGGGACACCCTGCCAATCCTGGGAGCAGGGAAGAGTCAGGAGACTCTTCTGAGCAGCAACTAGGCCCCAACATTTTGCAAGCCCTTCTCAAACTCGCAGAATCACGGAGTGCCTAGAGGAGCAAGAAGCCACCTCCAGTAGCAGTGCCTCTGAGTCTGAGGACGAGTGGACTCGGCTGACTAAAACAAAGAAGGCAAACAAACTTAAGAGAGCCATGAACAAAGATCCCAATAGGCAGATCAAGGCAATTAGAAGTGTGATAACTCCATATCATAAAAATGCAAAGAATTCTGTCTGGGAACACCTAGAATTATATGAGCAAATGATGGATACTTTTCATATGAAGGACAGCCAGAATCGCATAGAGTATGTGAAATGGACATTCTCCCCTAAATACTCCAGTTTCTTTGCGGGACTGGAGGACCAGAACCACTCAAGCTGGTCCACCTACAGGGCGGCCATCTTGAAACATTTCTCTGCACACAGAAACCCCCAAGAGGCCAGCAAGGCAGCCTACAATCTGCAGTGTGGGGAAGATCAGGCCCCACAAGAATTTGTGCAGGAGCTCAAACACGCCTTTGCACAGACCACAAGGAGGGTGCGCACAGATAGTCGGGAGTTCATCACCACCTTCTTTCATACATTCCCAAAATACATAATGACCCAGGTGGTGAGGGACTTTTACGAGAAAAAATCACTGGATTGGGTCATAGAACAGGCGACCCGCATTTATGAGGTACAAAAACCGACAGATAATAAAAATCTAAACAAAAACCCAACACCACTGCTGCTAAGGTGACAGAGGTGAAGGTTGCCCCCATTCTAGATCTGGAGATGGTGGGGGGAGGCTAAAAATATACTTGTACCAAATCCATCCAATGAAAGAACCAGAAGGCCTTCGGGCCAATCACAGACAGGTGGTAGTCAGGGAGGTAATCCCACAAATGGGACCCCTAACTCCCCTGATTACATCAGCCCCCGATACAAGGGTAACAGACCAGTCCTGGGATATGTGTGAACTCCCCCAGCCCAAGGGGGGGATCCAACCAGGTAAGTGCTGCCCGAGGAAACTTCCCGCCTAACTTTCCCCAGGAGGGCAGTAATCCACCAAATGCCGGGTTGAGTTTCATTCCCCGGTACCCACAAAACCCCAACCTACAGGACAACCCTCCTTTCTTTCCCTGCTTTCAGGAGCCCAGACAGCCCAATCCGGGAGAGGGGAGGCCAAGGGTGGAGGGTTACCAAAATTCTCAATACCCAGGGTACTATGGGAGAAGGGATAGTTACCCTGCCCGTGACTCACCTAAGGTTGACCTGAGACCTACATACCAGCCGGAACGGGTGTCACAACTGGAGCGCCAGGTCCAGAACCTATCCCAGGATCTGGGTCACATGTTGAGGGCTCAACAGAACCCTCAGATGAACATGGCGGCTCAGAACCCCAACAACCAAGGGTCTGGTACTCCAGAACAATGGCGGGGAGAGAACCCAGACAACTCACCAGTTCCAGAGGAGGAGGCACGGGGGAAGGGAGGTGTAAAGCCCTAAAGGAAGTTTCGTTCCTTACTCGTGAAAAGCCCCTGGGCACCCAGGAACCGGAACCAAAATCTTCTGCCTCCGAAAACCTGCCACCCAAGGATTAGAGGGCGGGTAGGAGAAATAAAGAACCCAGAAAAACCCATTTTGTGGAGGTGGAGGAGGTTAGTGTCCTCCAACGTGAAGGAGAGGAATCCTGATAGGATCTGGAAAAAAATCTTCTCCTTCAGGGACGGGGGATCTCCTCACAAAGAAAAATGGTTCCCAAGGGACCCAAATGAAGAGTAGATGAAAGTGGGGACTGAGTCAGAATAGCCCATCATTGAACCCCAGAATGAGCATCAAGGAAACCAAGTCTGGGGACTGCCTCCAAAAAGGGGGGGGCGACGGCTCAGAATCAGAAGGGGAGCCCAAAACTCCCCACATATCCCAATGTCAAATTCTCCTTTCAGATCTCCAAACTCCAACACTGAATCATGACCAAACTACCCCCGTGTCGGAGTCAAAAATAAGGAAATTGACCACCAAACTTACCCAGAATGCCCATTACCTTTGCCCATTGGAGGCGAAGGAGGGTAGATTGTATGCCCCAGTCCAAGTGCAAAGGCAATGTACAATTCCAGCACTGGTTGACACTGGATCCCAAGCCACTCTTCTGTCAAAAAAGGGCTTTTGAGCAGCTAAATTCAGGAAGGGCGGAGAGATACCAGATCCCTCTCACCCCTCTTCCTGGACACCTCCAGAACTACGACGAGAAGGAAATTCCTGTCGAGGGGTCTGCAGAGCTGGAAATTAAAATAGGTCGACACAAGATGAAGCACCCGGTCGTAGTCGTGGCTCCAGCGGGAACCCTTTGTCTATTAGGGAATGACATCCTCTGTAGGTTGTCTCCCCTAAAAGACTGTGTGAATAAGGTACTCTGGACCCAGACTCACAGGCCAATCAAATTAAAATAGAGTGTCAACCATGTTAGTCTAAATGGCACATGCCACATGGTTGAACAAAAACCAGTTCAAATCAAGTTTCATCTCAGAATAATGAAATACCCGACGTTACAATAATTGCTGTGGGACAACAAACTGGTGATGGGAACTCCTCTCCATTTCTAAAAATCAACCTTCCTTCCAGTCACAAGTGGCATTCCACACTGGAAGGAAATACTTTGAAATTTTATACCAATCCACAATCTGAAAATCCCCATTCTATAGCCAAAATTGATGACAAACCAGCACCAAGTGAGGCTAGCATTCAGAAGAAGGGCGAATAGCTCTTTTTCCCCGATTCAGTTAAATGAGGGGAAGGAGTCTGTCCTCGCCGAGCTGACTTGAATAGCGAAGAAAGCTTCATTAGCAAAGTATTATTCAAGAAACTCCCAAAAGACCAGACACTACCCGCGGTAGAGTCAGTTTATCAATGGGTATGGGGCCTGGAAATTCCCGTTCCAAACATCTTCTCCTTAGCAGTTGTATGATCAAAATTTCTAGAGGTGACAAAAGCATAGAACACAATTGTTGGGTCGTGCAAGGTGTTCCTTCCGACCTTTTATATGGACAGTCACATCCTCAACCAACTCGAGATTAATTTGGATCCAAGTTATTGCCAAGCCCAGTACCAACTGGAGAGTAAATCTCAGGGCCCTGGCAGTCCTAAAGAAAGCCTTCCGGTCAGCCCCAGTGCTACCATAGGAGATTGAAGTTCAAAAATGGAGAAGAGGTCACCATCCCAGGTCTCGCCTACAGAATCTGCATACCCAAAGGTGACTTGAAAGAAGAGAAATGGGTCCATATTAATCAACTAAAGAGCTGCCACCCTAGGCACACATTGCAACAAATTGAAGAGCACAGAGAGAATCAAACAGAAGACACATCGGAAACATGAGAATGAGGAATAGAAGAACCAGAAGGGAGCCGATAGGACTTATAGATCTGATTATGTAACAGGGAGTATTTTCTCCATTATCAATTGTTATTATGAAATGCCTGTGTATCCCACTGCTGTCAACCCAATTGGTGGGCAGTTAGTGGGAAATTGTCGTAACCGGTTTGTGTTCTCTGTCATAGATTCATACTGGTTGCGCCTACCTAACAACCAAGGAGGACCTCCTCGGGCACCCGGAAGGAGAAACCCAAGGAAATCCGGGGTGTCGCTCCACATCAGAAAAGAAAACCCAAGAGAAGGCTGGGAGTATCGTTCCACGTTCCGTCCAGAGACAACAGGAGGAGCAGGACGCACCGTTCTCTGATGGAAGAGGGACTCAGCCCTGCCGGACCCTGCTGTGACCCATGGAGAAATCCCACTTGCCCGACTTCCCCTCAACTTGGAAAGCCCAGGAGAAGTTGGGGGGGGGGATGTGTGGGCTATATTGACCCACTCAACACATTGGCTCATATCACTGTGCTGCATTGGTGAAAGAAACAGCAAAATGGCTGCGCTGACTCCTGTGCACGCCAGGATCTCAAAATTGCGTTTTGACAACCACCAAAAAAAAGGGAAAAAAAGGCTGCACCACCCTGCCACACACATTTCAGGCAGGAGGAACAGAGTACACACTCCAGGAATGTGCCAGGGTGCAGCTGCAACATTTAACATGGAATAAAAGGAAATAGGCAGCATTGCCTTGTTGAAAACCCCAAAAATCCCTTTTTAAATGAAGCTTTTCACCCTTTAAAAATGCTGCCCGACGCTAAATTCATCCATTCCGGAAAGCCACTGTGATTAGTAAACCATACCAGGCCCAGGAGAAGTCCTTGTGCTCAGCCAAACCGGGCCTAATTCTGAATTGACAAGCCCTGTCAAACCAACTCTGAAAAAAATCAACCAGAAACTTTGTTTTCGTACACATTCATTTCTTTTGCAAAAGTATCTAAAACTCAGCTGTTCAGAGAAAGACTCTAAATAGCTGAACAATGCCTATCCATGCTGCAGAACAACTCCAGCATTCAAGAGAATAACAATAGCTGCATGGCAGTGTGTGAATCTGCTGGAGATGAAAAGTTGAATTAAAGAAAGAAATATTGGCTGCACCACGTGTAAAAAAACAGGCCTTTGCAAAACTACAGAAAAAAAAAATATGGTCTGTTTAAAATGGAAATTACTGAATGAAAGCTTGCATTACCTAGCAATGGGAAAGGTTGTGTTTCTGTTGAGACTATATAACATGGATTATTTAATTCAATAGGCTTGTTTTCATTCTGATTTAAGAGAATAAACAAAGGATTTTTAAAACCAGGGTGCTGGAGTTGCAAGTTGAAAAACAGGTTTTCTGCTTGGAGGAGGGCTCTCTCTCTCAGCAGCTCCCGGCAACTCCCTGATAATTACAGGGTGGGGCAGACTTTCGTCTCTCTTGAGCCCACGGACAATGAAGCTCCCACGGCAAGGAAGGTGGAAGTGTGAAAGGGCAATACAATTTACAATCAAGGTGAAACCCCCCATCCTGCTTTGAAGGAAATGCCAGTTGGTGTCAACTGACAAGAAAAAAAATGGTTCAGCCCCTGCCATTTGCTTTTTTTTTTAACCAACTTTATTTTCATTTTTAACTTAAGACAATGGTTGGGCTTTCGTCACAACATGTGTTAAGAACATTGTATTATTTCATGAAGAAACTTTAAAGACCTCTATCTCTGCAGCAAGTCTTTGAAAAATTGTGAACATTTCCCAGTTTAAAATTGATTGTGTGTGCTTTATTTTGAAACTTAGTAGTTTGTCTTGACACACTGTGGACAAAAATGGTGAAATATTGAGGATTTAAAGAAAAGTATCAATGTTGCAAACATAACATTTTTGTACATACATCCATTATGACAGAACACACATATGTATACAATTATGGAATTTTAGGCTGAACTTGTCATGCCTAAAATAATGAAAAAGTAGTAACCACACAAAATAAGGTCTCACAGATTGCAGGATTGGACGGCTGTACTTTACATACAATATGTGACCTGATTATGTAATTTATTAAGGTGCTACCATTGTACAAATGCTTAAATACTGATATGACAGATTTTTGGCAAAAAGGTCTGTGGGAAGTCTTTTTACCTCATAAAAATACAACCTCCTAAACTGGATACCACCCAGGGGAGGCCGCTAACATTGATTGCCCAATCCATTTGTTTAAAAGCGTGCTTAGCAAAGCCAGCCCAGCAATATAGTCAATGATGTCACTATGCTCTATATAAAGGGTCCCTGACAACACACAGGACTGATTCCTGACTCTCTTCCTGAATTTCTGCGTGGCTTCTGGTTTCCTTCATCCTGTTTGATCCTGATTCCAGATTTTCTTTGCAAAGCCAAGGCCTATGCATTGCTGACCCCATTCCCAGCAAGGCCTCAATCTGAAACCTCCATTCTAAAATCCCATTACCCAAATTGTGGGAAGCTTTCGAAACCAGCTTCGCTTGCTGCCACTGCATGTATGCCTGCTGCAAACATGCCATCCCGCTGATCTGTATTATCCAGTAACCAGAAGGGCCAGTCCAGTGCAGTCCGGTGACCAGAATTGCCCAGGTGATCTGTCCCGCTACGTTTGCCAGCTGTCCTTTGTTAGACCAGGTCCGTGTGGTGACCGAGTGCTGACTGTCCAAAATCTAAACTAAAGAGGACTGTGAGTATCAATAGGAACCATAGAACCATAGTAAACCTTGCCTTGCTTTGTCCTATCCCAATCTCTAAACCATCTTATCCTTACCTTAATAACGTGTAACATTGTCAGAATCCTTATTGCAACCCTGTCATTGATCATTAGTGCAAGCACTATCTATTTAGTAATTCTTGTAATTAAAATCCTAAGCTATCAATCCTATTTCGAGTGATCGGACTGTTTCCGCCAGGGCGGGCGCTGGGTAACTAGGGTTGAACTCATGAATCAACCCTGGAGCTTACTGTGTCCCTATTTGATATTCTAGCTTGAATGCTCTAGTATAGAGTAAAACTATTCTTGCCCAAATTTATTTTCTTTTCTGTTTTCACTACCCAATTTTTTCTAAAAATGCACCTCATACTACCTTGCACATCTCCCTCAGTTTAATAGATAGAGACTTAATTTCACCTCCTGATTGTGCCTAAGATCTATATCTACACCCCAACCAAATAACTGCGGGAATGAGCATTGTTGTAAAGTTTTACACATGTTATTTTTACTATCAATTGTTTTAAACCTTCCATTCATTTTTGAATTGTATGCTTTTGCCTGATCTATTTTTTATGATTGCTTGTAACTTTCCAGCGTTGCTCCCATAGAGAATTGTACTTATTTAAGGATTTTGCACACATTTATTGTTTTATTCAGCCATTTCCGAATGTGTCATTTTAACATTGCAAGGGTTTCAAATCAGTTTTTCTCTCTTGTTTGGGGAGGGAAGGTTGGATTCAAATTTTGTTTCTTATTTCTCATTCCTGATGACCTGCTGCTTCCTTATATCTATTTAGAATGGATTATTTGTGGGTTGAGGAATATTGCAGGGGGAAATCCTAACTTGAATGCTATCTTTCTAAAAATTCAAAAGTGTCTCTATTCTCTGCTGTTTTCTATCTGTGTTAAAAAAAAGCCAAAAAATATTTTTTTTGCCCGCAATGAAATGTAAACAAATGGGTGTTTCCATTTATTTATAACAATTATTCATAGCAATAAGATATTTACAAATTATTTGTTTCTTAAATAAAAATGTGTACAAAAAGAACAACTTTAAAAGACCACACCACTTCACTTGAATCTTGTCAATTTTGCCACAATTTCAGACTTTGGGGGTCAAATCAGCAATGTTCTTTGGGATAGATGGTCCCCAGAGGACATATTCGGTTGACAGTCCGTGCATTTGCATTGCCAATCCAGTCAAAGTCAGATCTCTCATAATGCCAAAATGCACCTGCCCTAATAATGGCTTAGCCACCCATTGTGTTTTTCTTTTGGTAGACACCATGATGTAATGCAGCATAACAAAAGCACCAGCCGTTCTCACTTGTTCCCTACCAACGTCCTCATTGTGAGCAAGTACAGCCATCCTTGTTCAAGCCTCCATATCGTCTATGCCGAAATGCAACCTTTTAGGCTTCTACTTTAGGCACATATTATGGAAAATCTCCAAATCCCCAGTTTGACAAAATTCAGTGAGACCCTCCAAATCTTTGGTAAGCTCACTATCTTTTGAAGGGCTGTGTGAGCAGGGGAGCTGGTCACCAACCACTTTTTCTTAGGCTCTTGCTTGTCACTAAGAGGCCCATCTTCACAAGTGTCATAATGCTCGTTATCCTCCCATGAGCGTTTGTTCGAAGAATGAAGGAGCAGCAAAACCATTTCGCAACCAGAATCTGAACAGAACCATCACAGGTTTATGAACTCTACCATAGATGGTTGCAGATGGACTGTGACCATTTTAGAATTTCTTCTAACCTTATTTCTTTCCCAGCAGAATTAACACATGACTGTTGCCCTGTCCACATGCCTGTCCATGGCTATCAATTATATCTGCACGCCCCTTGATTGCAGAAGACCAATGGATGTAATAAAATCATCTTTTGTCCATGGCAGCATAGGATGAACATTCTGACACTTGCACCCCAGACTGTCGCACTGTCCATCACCAGAAAGCTTGAGCCATTTTGCAAGCCCGATCATTGTCAATCACTATCTGTTTGAGATTCCAGGCCTCACATATAGCAGGGAACAACTATTGTTTCTGATATTTGTAGTATGAAGTTTTAGCAATTAACTCAAATCCTAAACATTTACAGAAACTTGAGATCTTACTAAACGTTGATAGTTGATACGCTGCATAATAGAGCCCAAGAACTAATTACATTTCATACTGGTACTTTTCCAAGAATGGGTTGAGCAGACCATCAAATTTTAAATTGGCCTGCTCCCCTTGATCTTCAGGTTGGTGCCTTTGGGCAGATGTCAAAGGCAATGTATTTTGGTTTACTCAATAGCCAATCGTCCTGTGTGATAGGGAATTCAGACCCTTTGGCGGTGCTTAATTCTTCTGCAGTACCCATGGTGTAGTCAGTGTCAAGCATATAATCGTCAATGAATTCAGAAGATCCCTTAGTGATTTCAATCTATGGTGTTTCTAGATTTTCAGACTGTTTTAGGGGTACAGAGAAGATTATATCTTTTTTAACAGCAATACATTTCACTGCATAGATTGTGTGAGAGTATCTGCAATTAGTGAAGAAGCATCTCATGTGTTGTTTGTCAGTTCCGGTGGGTGTTGTGTGCTGTAACAAGTATCCATTTTTACTTTCCATGACTCAATGGTGAGATTAATTTTGAATTCCGGAGACTACACATCGCCATTCCGATTCTGAAACTTGGGTCGAGCATTTGCTGCCTCACACAATAGTTGCTCCCAAATTACATATATTTGACAAGCAACATCAATTAGTGGTGTGGTCTGAGACTTCCTATAATTCTTCTTCCTATGCCTGTAATAGATTTAAAAAAGAAGCATCATGTTTTACCATTTCCAAAATATATAATATCAACCTTATAATTTTATCACACCGTACACATTTTGAAACAAGCACATTGAAAAAACATTCAGCTACTTACTTCATATTTACTTTTACTTTTTAGTTTTTTTTTCTAGTGGCTTTTGAAACGGTCAATCTCAATGTGCTGAGTTCATCCCCCATCTGTTACAGAACATTAAAAAGAACTTGTAAGCGACCGTTAATTTAACTTTTTTTTACCTTTCTTCCTTGTGTTGTTTGACGTGCAACTACATGAGTGATTAAATCCTTGTACTTTGCAAGGCCTGACAAATATTTCCGGTGAAAGTATATATATTTAATAGCATTTCAGACATTTAAGATTAACATATTACTTATGTCAAACAGTTACAGTATGAATTTTGGAAACATTCTGGATCTATATATCATACCTACGACACCGAAACCTCAAACATTTGCTGTTTAACCATTTACTCTTGTGTTATGAATCAAAATTTTAATTTAATTTACAAATCACAATACAAAAACTATAACATATTACAAAATACATCTCTTAAGAAGTGTGATGAACCAGGAATGAGACGCAGACACAGAGGTCTCATAGTGATTGCTGTAAAGTTATAGTCAATAGAAAATAGAAAATGCCTCCCTGTGCCTGCTCTAGAAGGTATTTACCTACCGCAACCAAAAACTAAGGGTCTGTCCTGCGTCAAGATGTCCAAAACAAAATGTCCTGTGTCAGAAGTCCTATCTAGCCCTCACATTCTAAAAGAAACACTAAGGTGCTAATGTTATTAGTTTGGCCTTGAAAGTGCCCAACTGTTGAAGTTTCCAAAAGAAAAGGATAACTCCAACAAAAAGGTTCCAGACTGATAGTGTTCACAGTTCAAGAGGATGGCTCCTTTACCCGGGTGTCTCTCCACCAAAAACAATAGTTCAACAAGAATAACCAAGTCCTTTTATAGGCCAAGATGATGCCTCCCTCTTTTCGTATTTGCAATTTACTTCACAGACTTGACTTTGCCTGGTATGCTCTCCTGCCAGGCCTTTCTTAGATAGTTCACTCAATTCACAATCCAATGGGCCTGGCCCTTCCTTAGGATTCTCCTTAGACACTTGGCTTTGCCTGGTATACTCTCCTGCCAGGGTCTTCTCATATCACTCAGTTCACAATCATAAGGGTGGGGGGTCTTCCCTAGGATTCCCTTTACACACTTGACTTTGTCTCGTATACTCTCCTGCCAGGGCATTCTCATATAACTCCATTCTCTCTCAATATGGTTGCAGGTCTCAGACTTGCACGGTGTCTCAGGATGTAAACCTTTCCAAGCATTCAACTACAGTCTTTCTCTTCCAGGGCTTCTCCCCCTTCCAAAGCAGCCTTTCAGCTCTTTTCCCGGTGCGCAGCAATCCTCCCAAAGCGCATCAGCATCCCACAATCCCCAGCTGGGTTCACCAGCTGTGTTTGGCTGCTTCATTTTTCCTTGCGCCGTGCCGTGAATGCTGCAGTTAGCCGGTTGATCGGGAGAAGGATCAGCTTCTTCTTCACTCTCTCTGATCACTGCAGTTGAAGGCAGTGCTCTCAGCCCTGCCATGGGAGCACTGGCTCCTCAGTTCCTTCCTGTTGGGATGGCCAGCAGCTCCATTGGCGTCGGACAGCGGTTCGCTGGCTCCTCCCCCTTCACCGGGCTTCGCCTGCCACCAAGATCTCCTTGGGCTTCTTCTGATGTGAGCCGCCTGCCTGTGTCAGGTATCTCTCTCTGTCCTGCACCAGCTGTGGGGAATTTAAATGTCCCCGCATTGGTGTCTCCTTCCGACAACTAGAGCTCAGTTTGGGTTTCTGTGCTCTAGTGATCAACATAGCTTCATTCCTGGGATTGGTAGGTAGTTTTAGTCATTCTATTTTCAGGATATTGTAGAATGCTGTTAGCATGTCCCGTAGGTTGTTGAAGGGGGTTACCACAATATGCCATAAGGGCATGAGGAATGGAGGAGGAATTTCTAAAAGGAAAAGGGGGATACCATGTCTCATCTGATGATGCCTGAAACCCACCCCCCGACTTCCTCGAGGGTCACCTCCGCCCATGTGGTCTTCCCTCACCTAGCCACCCTTGCAAATTACCGGCATGGTGTTATTAATGTGTCTGCCCTTGCAAGAGGGCGCTAATAGCGTACCATTACGAGTACGCGGATACGAGCATAGTGCCATGCCGGTAATGACCCCACCGCCATGCCGCTAAAGACCCCAAAAAGACCCTTACCGGCACTGATGAAAGCGCAGAAAGCACTTTCGACCTCCAGCAACATGCAAATAGCGGTCACTGCAATTAGCGGTCACCGTTAAAAAGCGGAACCAGAAATAGCGTCATCGCACAGGAACGGGAAGGAGCACGGCGGCCATCTTTAAAAACACAATCCATTGCCATCCTCTGCCCCCTGGAGCTGTTTTGAGTAGTTTGCAATTGGAAATCCACAGACACCCTCGCCATGCCTAAGGCCGTTAAAAAAACCACCGACTGGCAGCGCAAGGAAAAGTTCACCACGGAGGAGCTAATAATACTCACACAGACCCTTGCTACTAATGTCGCTGTGGTATTTGCGAGCGACATGCGTCAGGAGACCCTTATCTGAAAGAAGGCAATCTGGGCAGAGGTTGCCTTGAAAGTGAGTGCAGTGGGTACCACACCCGCAATGTCCGTGAGTGCAGAAAGCGGTGGGATGATCTCCGCCTCCGGGTCAGAAGCATCCTGTCTGCGAACCACAACATAGCCACAGCAGGTGGATCTGATTCGCCGATTAAATTAAAGGAGTGGGAAGAGACCTGCGCCAACCTGATTGGAGTGGAATCAATAGAGGGAGTCGGGACAATGCAGCATGGCGTGGCAACCACTTCAGATGGAGGTGAGTGTACACATGAAAGTATGCACTGTGAATCTTCAGGTCCCCCCAAATGTGAGCCCAGAATCACCTCATGGATGCCCAAACATCCACAGATGCATACAACCCTGGCCATGTCAGTGTCAAACCCAAACACACACACATGCACACATCACCAGAGACAAGTGCCACACACAACCATGCATGGATGAGCCACTGAACAGACACATCACCTGCATCCTTACCAATGAAGTCCAAATGCCCACAACTGCATTATTGACGTATATTGCATTAAGTACATAGAACCGTAACCAATGCCATCCCCCTCTTTGTCCCCGACAGGCTCACATACAGATAGTTAGGATACTGGCACTGAAACTCAGGCACCCCCTGCAAGTAAAAAATCAAGGCCACAGGACACAGAGGACACCCCCACGACATCAAGGGGCAAAGGGAGAAGAGTCCCCATGCACAGTGGCAAACATCAGTGGAGCGCCACTGCCAAGATGCAACTGTCCACACCAGCAACAACTGCCCCACCTCCTGAGGTGAACCCACCACCACAGATCCCAGCCACAGAAGGCCCACCCTCAGCTGCAACTAGTTCCACAGGAGAGGCGGCAGCCACAGCGCCACTCTCAGATGTGGAGGATACAACAGATTTCCACATGGAGATGCACACCCCAACACCCCTGGAACACCCGAGGTATCACCACAGCAGACACCTGGGTCCAGTGTCCCTGGCGAGGACAACATGGGAGGTTTCAGTACCCCACCGGTGGCTTCACCAGCTGTAATGGTTGCATCGGAAGACGCAGAAGCCACACCACCAGAACGCAACAGTGCCCTTGACCTGGCCAGCATCATCCAGCGCCAAGAGGATATAACTGTGCTGGTTGGGCAGCATGTGGAGGAGGATGCCTGTCTCAGGGCGGAGATTACAGAGACAGCCAGGCACTCCAGGGAGGCAATGGAGGCCTGCACCGAAAGGCTGTGTGGGGAGATTGTCAAATTTAGGGAGGTCCTCACGCGGATAGCAGACGCAATGGACCGCCAGTTCCCACCACCACCACCACCAGGACAGTCAGCCACTTCCTCATCCGCCAGTTCGAGGTAGACAAGCCCCCTACGCCGCTCCACACGCACCACCAGGCGCACGTCTAGCCAGCCTCCTAATGCCGGTGGTGGCAATGGCGAATAGGGACTGCATGGTCAAGCTTCCACGTGCATAGCTGGACAACAACATTGTGCCAGACACATAATGGACTGTTGTGGGGGGTGGGGGAAGGGTGTTTTTGGGCTGTGTGGGGAGTTGGGGGAATGTTTTTTTTGGACTGTTGTGGGGGGTGGGTGGAAGGGGGAAGGGTGTTTTTGGACTGTTGTGGGGGAAGGGGGAAGGGTGGTGGGATGTTTGGGGAAATGCACTTTTACATCTTTACATTTCTCAATACACTGGTGTTTGATCTATACACAGACTTGGACTTCTTCATTGTGTATGTGTACTTTATTGACGACAGGGTCCATTGTGCGCTTCCAAACAGACACCAGTGCATTACTACCCATATCCATTCCTACAAAAAGAAAACATGTAACTCAGAATATTTGGTTGATCAGATGCTGTCTCACAGCATGTCCCTCCTGGCCATCCCATCTTGCATGACCTGCATCCCCGTACACTCCGTCCTCATCACCATCATCATCCTCATCAGGTGCTTATATTTCTACTTCAGGGGCACTGGCACATTCCGTCTGATACACATATTGTGCAGCATAACACATGCCATGGTGATCTTGGCCACCTTCTCATGGCCATACAGGAGAGCGCCACCTGACCTGCTAATGCACCTAAACCCTGTCTTCAAAAGGCCAAAAGTCTGCTCGATCACGACGCGGGTATGGGTATGTGCACGATTGTAGTCCTCTTCGTGCCTGTTCTGTGGGTTCCGTACAGGGGTAAGGGGCCACCTCTTCAGAGGATAGCCGGCATCACCTGTATGGGGGGACGAATGGGGTCTGGTTACTGTTCACCTCAAGAGCGGCCTGTTCATATCACACAAATGGACTTTGCATTGTGATTGAAGTCCACAATTAACAGCATGCATGCAGACGATCTGTGTGACTGCAATGTGCAAAGTTGAGCTCGACCCTGCAAGTGAACATGCCCCATTAATGTCTCCATCAGTAATTGACATGTCCTGGGTGAGGCCAGGTCTTACGTGTCCTTGGGCCCCAGGCAGAATTGGTACCACACTGCTAGTGTACTGCCATTCAAACATTTATGTTGCCATGCTGAGAGGCATCACTTCAGTGGTGCTATAGGTGCGTGGTACAATGCTATGGGTAGGGGTGATCCCTTTGCATTCATTCAAGGGCACATTGCATAATTGTGGTTGTGCTGTGCTGATTCTGTATGACTATCTTGACGGCATGTAGGAGATTTGTGTATTTTGTGGTGTTGAATGGTGTGCAATGTGGATGTGGATGGATGTTTAATGTTTCTAGACCTAGATTGTTCTCTATGTTGTGTAGCTTATACTTGCATGTTGGTTCATCTCAGGTACATTGCGGCCTTCCCAGATGGACATTGGCGTACATCTGTATGTGCATTTGTCCTACGGGCGACAAGCTACACCCAGTTGGAGTATGTATCTCCCCCCCAATCACACCCAGTTGGAGTATGTATCTCCCCCCCCCCAATCACACCCAGTTGGAGTATGTATCTCTCCCCCCCCATCACACCCAGTTGGAGTATGTATCTCTCCCCCCCCAATCACACTGCCATGTGCTTGCCCTGCTACTCACCAAGTAGCCACAAACGTTGTCCGGCTTGTCGCTCCATGTAGCGTGGGATGGTTGAATTCCACAGGACCATGGAATCATGGGTTGATCCGGGGAAACGGTCACAACAATGTGTGATTATCTTGTTGGCGTCACATACCATTTGGACATTTATGGAGTGGAATTGCTTCCTGTTTCGGTAGACAACTTCATTGTGATGTGGGACCACCAATTCCACATGGGTACAGTCGATGGCCCCAATGCAACTTGGGATGCCTGCCAGTGAATAGAAGCCAACTTTGGTGTTTGCAATCTCCTGGGCAGTCCGTGGCATGAATATGTGTTCAGGTGCATGCCTCAGGAGGGCATCGAGTACCTGGTTCAGCGTGCGTGAGAATACTGGTTGTGAGATGTCATGCATGTGCCTCACTGTATGCTGGTAGGTGCCTGTGGCCAGGAAGTGGAGCACAGTCACCACCTTTAGTAGAGGGGGGATGACAGTTCTGATGTCTATGAGGCTCACAATGTCATCATGTATCATGTCCACGATGCTGGTGATGGTATCCCAGTCCAGACGGTACAGGGTGTTTATCTGCTCGGGGTTAGGTTAAATGGACTGGCTCTGATCCTGGGGATTGGTGGCTGCCTCTGTGGTATGCCTAGGTGCCGTGGTGGTGCTTGCTGTGCCTGTCTTGCCCTCCTCCTCCTCCTCCTCCTGCGTCTCCTCTGTGCTGCCTGTTGTTGTTGCTACTGCACTGCAATCATGTCCTCCAGCCCATGTAATGCTGCTAGTATTGGGACCATCTTGGTGTAGGAAGGGGTGTGTGAAGGGGTGTGGTGTGCTCCTTTTGTGCTGCCACAGTCTCCATTGCCTCCACCTGTGCTGATTGTGTCCACCTGTGGCAGGTGGGAACACTGCTCAGTTCTCTTAACGGGTGGTTCGCGATGCCGCTATTAGCGCCATGGCGGTAAGGGATTTTGGGGGCTTTACCATGCCGCTATTGGCATGTCCGCTTGGCTTGTGATGGTGTGTTATTAGCGGCATGGCATTATTTACGGGATAGAGGGTCCCGCGCACGCGGACTGGCCGGTATTAGTGGCACCGTACTTAGCGGTGCCGCTAATAGCGGTGACCGGGTCGTAATTGGCATGGGGATTCAACATTACCCGTATTCCATTACCGGTAACGTTAAATCCCTACCGCCTACCGTGTAATGAGGCCTTATATCCAGGAAAGGAGCGATGACATCATCACATAACCTTCGTCTAATGCTGTTAGTTCTTTCAGCATCTATTGGGAAATAGGAAAAGCAGTCTACATTCCCCTGATCTCTTTTTCAGTGTACTACTGTGAAACAATAGGGCTGCATATCTAGGAGCCAGCGCATGACTCGCGCATTCGTGTCTTTACAGAGGCTCATCTGTGTAAATGGAGAATGATCAGTGACCAGACTAAACTTTCTGCCGGTAAGGTAGTACTTGAGGTATGAAACTGCCCACTTTATAGCTCGGGCCTCAAGCTCAATTGTGGTATAGTTCTTTTCCCTGAGATATAACGTCTGACTGATATAAAGGATCGAATATTCAATACCATTGTGATCTTGGGAAAGAACAGCACCTAACCCAATATATGAAACATCTGTTTGTAAGATACATTCTTTGTTAAAGTCAGCCACTTTTAACACTGGTTCCCTGCATAAAACAGATTTGAGTGTATCAAAACAGTTTTGGTCTTCAGTACTCCATTTATGATTGGGGTTCCACATTTTAAGCTTATCAGTGAGGCAAAAGGTGATAGAAGAATAACTGGGGATGAATCACCTATAATAACCCAAATAATCCTAAAAAGGCTCTCAGATCCTTTTTGGTTTAGGGAACTGGGGTTGCTTGAACAGCTTTTACTTTTTCACTTTGGGATAGAACAAGCCCATTTCCCACAAAAAAACAGAGATACGTGATTGCTGACTGTGCCATGTGACATTTCTTTGGGTTTGCGGTAAGGCCACCCTCCCTCAAGGCTCTCAAGAGTAAGTAGACTTGGTGCATGTGTTCCTTCCATTTCCTACTCTGAATGATTATATCATCGATATAAGCTCCACTGAAAGAGGAGTAAGGCCTAATTACTTGCTCCGTTAACCTTTGAAATGTGGCTCGTGCCCTGTGAAGCCCGAAAGGTAACACTTTGAACTGGAATAGTCCAATAGGGGTGGAGAAGGCAGTTTTCTCTTTGGCCTCTGGATTAACAGGTACTTGCCAGTATCCTTTTGTCAGATCAGTCATGGAGAGCAAAGCAGCGGCTCCCAATCGATCAATCAGGTTGTCTATCCTTGGCATAGGATAACTGTTAAATTGGGATACCGCATTCACCTTTCTTAAATCAATACAGAACCTCCCCGATTGATCTGGCTTGGCAACAAATAGTATCGGAGAGGACCAAGAACTCTGGGATGGTTAAATAATATCAGAGTTCAACATCTTCTCCACTTCCTCTATGACTATTCCTTTTCTTACTGCAGGGGTTCGAAATGGTTTTAAATGGACAACCTTCTGTAGGAGTGTGTGGATGTAGTGAATAAAACCCTTTACTTCTCCGGAATCTTTTTTAAAGACGTCAGTAAATTATACGGTTTGATGTGCTGCGTAGCTGACTCTGCCAGTTGCTAGTTCATGATGCTTGTCCAGCTGCACTGTACCATAATCCCATGTAAAACAGCTCTACAGTTGGGGTGGCTTTCAGATGTAGTGAGCAGTTTGAGGGGAGGTCCCAGGCAACTGATTAGAAACTGTGTGCTCTGAATTTGTGCCATAGCATTGTGTCACCTGACGTAGCTTCAATTGGGCTAATAATACATAATATGGTATAACACGGTCTAAAAGCTGGAGAAGGACTGTTTTGCAAGGATATAAATACATTTGAGTGACCATGTGTGATGTTTCCGAAGTGAAAAAGAGTGTCTCCAGTTGCAATTGGGTGGTCGGTTGAGCAAGGTATGGTAACAGTAACCGCCACAAAATCATTCAACTACAAAATACACAGTTCAATTAGTAAAGAAACCTATGGAAATGTGCAAGCCATTGTAGAAACAAGTTGGGCTAAAATAATATTGTAGTTTTATTTTCCACATCCTAGATGGAAACAATAAGCCCCAAAATTGAAAAATAAGACAAGCCTGAAAATCTCCTGTTTTACCACGTTGTATTTTTAGCACTTTAGGACATACACAAAAAGTATTTGCGTAATTCATTCACCTGTGTAGAGAGGGAGCCAAGAACCCCCACCTCAGCCACTTCGCCCATATTGCCTACATGTTGGGAACCAGAGTCTGAGACACGTGCAGTATCAGTAAGGGTGCCTATACCACGAAGAATCCTGGAGGCAAGGTTCCCATTGAGAAAGCCATACCTGCATACGAGTCAGTACGATGGCCATTTGAATGAAATCCCAGAAGAAGCAGGACCAATAAATGAAAGAGCAGAATGGTGACGTCACCACAGTGACATTAAGCAAGCTGACATACATGGAAGAGATGCAGAGACAAGAGAATGAAGATATTCTATAAGGTATCAAGAAAGTATCAAAAATAAGTGACATCTTGGGATCAAGATGAAGAAACTTATGCTACAGAAACAATGAAGATATCAAGTTATTTTATATGTTTACAGATGCAAAGAAACACAAGCAGACAAAGTATTCTTGAGGCTAGCTTTATAGTGAATAGATTGTGGCATGCGCCAACACACATACATATATTGAAGTGCGTAAAGAATGGATGTTTCTACTAGGTATTATAGCAGAGCTGAACCAGAGAAGGAAGGCCGCTTTTCCAGTGTGTCGCAGTTAACAAAGCAATTGAATTACAGAAGCAGATCTCAGAAAGGCAAGGCTGGACGAGCCCCAAGAAGCCAAGGTCTTATCAGGGTGGGGTGAGCAGACATTGGATACAAATGTGAAAGTACAAAACTCCTGTTCAGAAGACATGGACAGAAACAAGGAAGACTTCTGAGGTCTATTAGAAAATAGTATTTTAAATGCACTAGAGCTCTATTTTGTAGTCTTCAGTCACGTGGTTGGATGAAGTTGGACGAACATGACGACCACACCTACTTATGAGGGCAGAGAGTGCCTTCCCTCCCCTGAATTCTCCACAGCAAAAGAACACTCCCAAGGACAAGTTCAAAGCCTTTATTGCCAGCAGACCACTGAGGTGATGATAGATGAGTATGCTAATTGTTGGGAAGCTATGGTTAAGACTAGCTCACCAGCACCTGGAAGACCAGCCTGTGTGCTGCTAACAGTAGAGGAAAAAGTACTGACGAAGATTGGAGTGCCAACCAATTGTAGGGGGCGGCGTGATTAAGGGTCCTATAGAGTGTGTAACAAATGGGACGTTGTGTATTTAGTGACATTCATAGTGACCTGTTTAAGGGGAGGGCTTAGTTGCCCCACCTGATGTTAAGAAACCTATCACTTTTCTTCACTCTCTTAGACGAGTATGGATCGTATGCTTAGATGTTCCTTAAGAACCTATCACAATAGCCACTAGGTTTTTGTAGTTTGCCACATAGGATAACGTTAGTAAATACATAGGTTGACATCATCAATGACAATTTTTTGCTATAAAAGAATGCTTTTTTTAAGATGCATTGAGAGATCTTACGCTGAGAATTCATTGCTGTCCCTTGTACTCACTGTTTTGATATTGAAACAGCTACCTTTTTGCCAACTACCCGAGTCTTTTTGATTATTAATGTTTGAGTAACTTGTGCATCCCCATCCATCTCAAGGGTATTGCTACCTCATTTTAAAGGGCTGGGGTTCACCTGTTCACCTGGTTATAGGGATTATTTATCAGAAACCTCCAGCTTGCTTATGCATGATGCTAAGAACATGACTAACTACATACAAACAAATCCTTTTCCAAGCTAGTAAACCTCATAAATATATAAACCAATCTTAAAATAGCCCATCGGGAATAATAGGCAAATGCGCCCCAAGAGCTGGCCCAATGTGTCAAGTTTGGCCAGTTTTTCGGGGACTATGTAGATCAATTTTATGACTTAGTACAGCTCGTAGTTTAAAACAATATTACGGCCGCAATATATTTAATAAGGCATATTTCATAAATATTTTTGCAAACACACTCCCACATACTTCTGGGTTTGTTTTGGGAAAATAGCAGATTTTGGACCACTTATTTTTGGGTGCCAGAGGCGATTTTGTTTTTTGTCCTAGTGTGACTTGGAGATTAGGGAGCGTAACTGTTTTACTCACTTAAATTGTCAGTCTTGGAAGCGGACACATATCTGGTAGGTAATTGGAGCTGTGCAGAGTCTTTGGAAAGAGTCCCATCACAGTGTCAATTATCTAAACATTAACCCTAAAGTGAGTGTGCCTGATTGTTGGAGCCCCAAACACCAAATTACGACTTAGAGTTTATAGGAACCTAAATGTGCCCTTTAATGGATTGTGTACGTATGCAGTATATGAATGAATGTTTGTCATTTTATGGTATATGTGCTGATACAATATTGTATTACAAATATGGCATTACGGTTTTGTAAACGAATGACATTTAATAAATAAAATAAAAAATAAACCCTTTAAAAGTGCAATGTCCCCCTTTTCCCACATTTCCTTAGGAAAGGGACCCATCAAATGCCCCAATGAACTCCTTTCCAGGAGCATGTATTCATTTATTGACCTATTCAATTGGTTCTGCTTTTTAGTGCTGCCTGGGTGGCCACGCAAGGAGTCATTCGTGGTTAGTACATGTCAGAATATGTGATACCTTTTCTATGCCCTCTGGTACCTGATCTGTTATGCCATTGACGGTTTCACCCCTTCTCTACACCTCCTACACTCTGCTGCTTTCACTATGTTTCAAAGAAGACAGGGTTTAGCCTCCTCGCTAGGGTCGGACTGGGACAAGAAATAGGCCCGGGCAACAACAAAAAAGTGGCCCTCCAACTCTCATCCGTGAATCCTGTCAATTCACGACTTTAAAGAAAATGCTACTTACGGAGGGGTAATGGTGTTTGCTGCATGTCATGTTTTGTGTGAATGCTTGAGAATATCAGTGATAAGATTCCTTTTGTTCCTTTTAAAAAAATGACAACCTCATCAGATAGCTACATCCTATACTTATTTTGCAGAACCAGACTCGAGGCATGTTTACTAGTTGCCACAAGTAATGAAAATAGATTTGCATTTAATAAGCAATGCACATATAATATACAAAACTGTGCCTTTTGCATTTTTAAATGAGTCTCGATGCTGCACCATTACTTGAGGGCAAGAGAAATGTATATGCACAGGTACTCACAGCACTTTACAGCTGCTACCATTGATGGCCAGTTAATACCACTACGGCAGTGCCTGGCAAGAGCCTTTCCCATTCCTACACAAAAGATCAAACGGTTGGCGTTGCCAATGCTTGTTGCTATTACAACTAGAGCCTGTTATCTGCAGGCTAAATGCAAACCTCTACAGCATAGGTACATAAACTCCAATGAAGCTCTATGTTTCCCCATGTTATACGTATAACCCCCCTTTCTATCACTCTTATCATTCTTAGTTTTATCTGTACACCACACCCACTCCTTCCCTCACTCCTTGCTGCCCTTCTTTCCCTCACTCCTCCCAAACCCTCTCTGCAATGCTTATTCAAATGTCAAATCTATTGGCTTTGCAAATATCTGTTCAAGTAAAATCTAATTTATTTAGTTATGAATCCGTAGAATCACATAGCACACAATTACAATAAAATGGGAGGGTTGGGGGCAAGCCTGTTAAAACACATCAAGGAATTCATACTGACAACTTGCTGAAAACCATTTATATTTCCCATAGAGGGGAATCTGCACGTTCCGGTAAACATTTGCTTCAAATCAAAATGTCAGCATTTTCTGTGTAATTCTGTACTAAAGCTATGTCCATTGTAAATTAGCGCAAACAAGTTCAGATTATTGGTGTGATAATAAAGAATAGTAATACAACAAATCAATAGGTAGATACCAAGTCACCCCTTACATAATGAAGTGCATATAAACATATTTTTAAAGCAGTAGCCTTTATAAGAAAACAGATAAGGGAGCATAAATCATGACTAATAAATGGTATCAGGTCCCAATATGTGATCGCCCTTAACAAGGACCTCGTCAGGGCCTTTCAAATGAAAGGGGTCTCGGCTCGAGCCTCAGGGGGAACCCCAGCCGCTACCCACCCCAATGTTGCGATTCAGCAGTCTTGTTGCAACACGGGCAAAATATTAATTTCTCTTTTTCCGTTCTGGGGCTTAAATCGAAGCGCTCGCATTACAAGCTGCGTTTTCTCTTCCCGCTGGATATACAGAAGTGTTATCACGGTCACCTCATTGTCGTCTAACACAGGTTGCACATCAGCCTCTTGCTGACAAATAAGTGTTTAGAGTCCTTCAGTGGGCCTTTAGTTTTTGGCTACTGGCTAGCCATCTCATGGTAATCGGACCGCGGGCGGCTATTAACCTTATGTTGACTTGAATGAATTGTCATTGTGTCATTGTCGCCATTGTACGGGGATCGAGGCACCGCCCCCACTGCACACCACATAGGCTCGCAGCCGCAGATCAGCGCAAGCCTGTGTGAGGTGCAAATGACTGACAAGATTGTAGAGAATCCCTACACGGACATTTTTAGGTAGTGAATGGGGCAACCCATAGCTGTGAGCGTGCAGTGGGTGGGAGTACACCTGTGCACCTCCACGTGCCCGCCCCTCGACACAAAGCCGGCTCCATCTGATCTGGCCCTGGAAACCCATGCCCAATACTCTTGGTTCATTGAGTGACTTATGCCACCTAGGCAGCTAGTGGCCGAAACCACTATTCTTAACACTTTCAAACTATGGAACAAAGTGGTGCTGATCATACAGTTTATTTATTCATAAGAACACATATATTTCTTGAAACGTTCCAAGGACAAAAACTACGTTTTCCCTTTTTTGTGGAAAGAGAGTTCTACTAGTCGCACCTGCAAGCAGTGTGTGGGATAGCTACTCTAACTTGTAAGGGACATGTACCTCTAGCAGGTAAATCTAACAACGTGCACTCTGTGGGAGTCTTGTGGCACTTTACCTGTGATGGAATCTGCCTGGGTGTGGAAACAGCCCTCCACAACTCGTTGCGACATTTCTCTTTAAAATACAAATGAAGACCTAGCATCAAATGAGACCCTTCCTAGCGAAAACACGCCGTCCAATGGTGCGGGTCACAGTATAAAAGTCTGCAGATGTTTCTAGCAACACGTTTCCCTTTAAAATGTCTGCAAATGAAGACCTAGCATCAAATGAGACCCTTCCTAGCGAAAACACGCCGTCCAATGGTGCGGGTCACTGTATAAAAGTCTGCAGATGTTTCTAGCAACACGTTTCCCTTTAAAATGTCTGCAAATGAAGACCTAGCATCAAATGAGACCCTTCCTAGCTAAAACACGCCGTCCAATGGTGCGGGTCACTGTATAAAAGTCTGCAGATGTTTCTAGCAACACGTTTCCCTTTAAAATGTCTGCAAATGAAGACCTAGCATCAAATGAGACCCTTTCTAGCTAAAACACGCCGTCCAATGGTGCGGGTCACTGTATAAAAGTCTGCAGATGTTTCTAGCAACACGTTTCCCTTTAAAATGTCTGCAAATGAAGACCTAGCATCAAATGAGACCCTTCCTAGCTAAGACACACCGTCCAGTGGTGCGGGCCACTGTATAAAAGTCTGCAGATGTTTCTAGCAACACGTTTCCCTTTAAAATGTCTGCAAATGAAGACCTAGCATCAAATGAGACCCTTCCTAGCTAAAACACGCCGTCCAATGGTGCGGGTCACTGTATAAAAGTCTGCAGATGTTTCTAGCAACACGTTTCCCTTTAAAATGTCTGCAAATGAAGACCTAGCATCAAATGAGACCCTTCCTAGCTAAGACACGCCGTCCAGTGGTGCGGGCCACTGTATAAAAGTCTGCAGATGTTTCTAGCAACACGTTTCCCTTTAAAATGTCTGCAAATGAAGACCTAGCAACAAATGAGACCCTTCCTAGCGAAAACACGCCGTCCAATGGTGCGGGTCACTGTATAAAAGTCTGCGGATGTTTCTAGCAACACGTTTCCCTTTAAAATGTCTGCAAATGAAGACCTAGCATCAAATGAGACCCTTCCTAGCTAAAACACGCCGTCCAATGGTGCGGGTCACTGTATAAAAGTCTGCAGATGTTTCTAGCAACACGTTTCCCTTTAAAATGTCTGCAAATGAAGACCTAGCATCAAATGAGACCCTTCCTAGCTAGGACACGCCGTCCAATGGTGCGGGTCACTGTATAAAAGTCTGCAGATGTTTCTAGCAACACGTTTCTCTTTAAAATGTCTGCAAATGAAGATCTAGCATCAAATGAGACCCTTCCTAGCTAAGACACGCCGTCCAGTGGTGTGGGCCACTGTATAAAAGTCTGCAGATGTTTCTAGCAACACGTTTCCCTTTAAAATGTCTGCAAATGAAGACCTAGCATCAAATGAGACCCTTCCTAGCTAAGACACGCCGTCCAATGGTGCGGGTCACTGTATAAAAGTCTGCAGATGTTTCTAGCAACACGTTTCCCTTTAAAATGTCTGCAAATGAAGACCTAGCATCAAATGAGACCCTTCCTAGCTAAGACACGCCGTCCAATGGTGCGGGTCACTGTATAAAAGTCTGTAGATGTTTCTAGCAACACTAGACGAGCAGTTTGGCTCCCTCATCAGCAAGCGAAACAAAATCCTTTGGGATAAGTGTCAAGTACATGCAATATTACCTGTGAGAAAGGCATGGAAAGGGATTTGCTTTTAATTCTTTGATGCTCATACTTAAGCAGAGTTCTCAAGTTTTACAATTCCATGCATGAGCAAGCCATGCTTTTTTCTTGAATTGTAGTTTGCTGTTTAACATTTTAAATGTAGGACTACAAATCGCAGAAGCCCACAAAAAAGTGACTGGATGGTTTTCTCTGCATGGAATTGGGAAATGAGTGAGCCCGCACTAAGGGGTTCTGCCACCTTAACCTGAGTGACATATTACCGGACTCCTGGCAATGGGAGGCCAAGACTGCTGCTTATAAGGCGTTAGCCTCCCACCATCCCCTGCTCGCTCTTTCTTGTGGTGCTCTAGGTGTACACTGAGGATTGCATTTGGCTTGGGCTGGCTTTTATGCAACAGAATACTACCCGAAGTGCAGGATCAACATGCTAGTGTGGGACTGTTTTTTTCAGCAAAAGTGGGGCAGTTTGTTGAGGTACTTCACTGTGCAGAAAGTCCTTTTGACCAGTGTTACTGAACAAGTATTTGTTACAGGGTTCGAAATTGAGATATGATGAGCAGGAGCTAAAACCAGCTCCTCAGTGTTAGACGTCACCCAGTAGGCAGGAGCTACTGCTGGGGAACCAGGAGCAAGTATCCAGCGCACTGCAACTCTGACTTCCACATAAGTTGAACACTTCAACGTTTTGCCCATTATGTAGCATCCATTATGTTTAGATGTGTACTAGGTTGTTCTAATTCTTATTTATTATTATAAAATGCTTGAACGTAATGTATCATATGCATGTTTGTAAGGCACCACTTGGCTTCAGAAGCCAAACGTAGCTCCTGGTAGGTGTTGGTTTCAAGCTAACCACGTTCTTCTAGACTAGAAGCAGGAGCTAAATAGCTCCCAGCGCCGCTCAATTTCGAACACTGTGTTAAAATGCACTATTTGCAAAAAGCTCTCCCAGTCAGTCCCAAAAGTAAAAGATTTCCATCTTCCGATTGTTTGTGACTTTTCCATTGATACCTCTGTCAATTCTACACTGTTTACATTCTCTGACAGATATGGCGGTCGGAGGGAAACGCCGCGGGCTGCAGCTGACATTTTGCACAGAGGCTTGCAGCGAGGGCGCTCACCTAGCTGTCGCGCAAGGGAGGTGGTTTCACACATGCACAGCACACAAGATGTAATTGGAAGGTACCCGGTGCAAGTTCATCTTCACAACAGGTGGGGACTCGCGTTCCCTGTGGCCAGCAGTTGGCCTCTTACCGAGGTCTGTCATGCACGTGATGAGCGCCACCCAGGTGGCCCCCCTCACCTGTGGAGGCAAAGCACACTCCAGCAGCACAACGTTCAGTTCTTCTAGGAGCAGCTCATGGATGCAGGGAGCCGGCAGCGCAATGACTTACGTGCATGGTGATGTACGCCGGAACCGCTGCGTGCAGGTCACGCACAGGCCTGATTGATATCAATGGAGGGGGCATCGTGGAGTCTGCCCCCTGATAAGGCAAGCAGGCTTGCCACCTGCGATAGAGATCTTTCACGTGCACCACCTGCCCCTCAACCTGTATAATACCAATTGCTTCTTAAGAATAAACCTTTGAACTCCGAAAATCTATTATAGGGTAATGATGGCACATATCCAAAATCCATAACTCGCTCTGACCCACCTTTTAAACCATGAATGCCAATCACTGGGTGAAATCTGTAACCTTCCGATCCATTCCAAACATAAACTCTGCAAAATCCATAACCCCTGAACTACTCAAAAAGCCTCTAACACCTGTAATGTCAGCACTGAATACCCGACACCCCCCTTGTGGGTGGGTTCGCTTGTATGCATTACCATTTCCGACGCACTTGAAAAGAGTCTTGCAGGCTCGTCCTACTACTCCTGCCCCTCCCCTGCCATAATGCAAAACACTAACTCTTGATCTATTCTTGGTTGTTTTGAATTGAATGAATTGGGTTAGGGAATACACAGCAGAAAAATGTGGTTTGCAAAAGATAAGCCTGTCCGTGGAAATATACTGCCTTGATCGCATGGGTGCACTCTACTCTAAGGCCATACTTCAAAGCCACCCTAAAAGCATGGGCAAGCACTGGCAGAGGCGGACTGGTAAGTAGGGACATTTCCTGCGAAAGGCTGGGGAAATGTTAGTCTCCTAGCATTAGGCTGGTCCACCTAGTTTCTTTCATATAAACACAGAATTACACAGCCAATCTGCGCAACAGCAATGTATTTAATTTTACATATAATCAAAACAAAGTGTAGGCAACTAGGGGATTTTCAAAATCAGGAAGTATCAAGATGTGGAGTTCCCGAGGGATTTTGGGTTAATCTAAGTAATGTTTTAGGGTTGTCATTTCCGAAAAATGTATTGATCTCTTTCTAGTTTGATAACTGTATACAGTAAATCCTCATTTTGGGATGTTAGTCCTTTGAATGGATTTAACGTTGATCCTCTCGGCCCAAACATCGCTTTTATAGCATCATTGCGTGTTAATAAGTATTCCGCCGTATTATTCGTAATTAATTATGAGTAACTTGTAGACAGCTGCACAGGTTCACTGCAAGTCAAATCGAAGCTAAAATGGGCAACCAACCGGAACTCAGTGCGCTTGTCTATACCAAAGTAATCAAAGACCCGCTACTTAGACTGGAGAATGTGTGCCTGCAGCAGATGCTTGTGTATTGGTGGACACCTGTGCCCACGGTGTCCAATTGTAGAATTAAAAACACAGAATTACACAGCCTAGTTTTTTTCATAACAGGCTATAAAACCGCAGAAAGGTCTGTAGTGCAACGATGGCCTCACAAGGACACTCATCTAAAAAAATAAAAAATACATTCATCGCACTACACTTCGGGCATAGCAGGAAGCTCAGCAGTTGGCAGGCTCAGCAGTTGGCATACAGCGGGATGAAAACCATATCAGAAATAGCAACCAGAAGGAAAATGAGCAGCCAGGGCAACTGTTGGAACAACAAATAAGCCATGCAGGGAGCCAGAAGGCAGGCTTCAGTTGATCCTTCGCCACACTTCAAGGATTCAGAAGAATGGGGCATTAAACGCAGCAGTAAAACCTAAAACTACATTTACACATCAGTTTTCGCAAAGCAGAAACCATACGGCTTGAAAGCTCAAGTTCTTAGCGTATCTCTCAGACCTTGATTTTGGGATGTGTACCTGCTTATTTCTTCTTCAGACACTAGTTGCTCAGCTGAGCTCACCTCACACACTATTACAGTCGGGCTGAGGCCTCCCCTCGACTCTCGCGTAAAATTGCTGGCGAGTCGGAGGAACGTGCGCTGCCGCCTGCCTCACTCTCACAGTCTTTCGGATGCAGTGCAGGTCACTGTACCGAATGTAGTGCCACATGGCCTGCTCTGCTCTCTGCCTGGCTACCACATGGAGCAGATTGCTGGGTGCAGTGGGGGCGGGGCAGTTGGTATCGGCCTCTGGCATGCCGACCTGTTGTTAATTTGTTGTTTACGTATCCTGTCGTTTGTTTACATAATGTTTCATTTATAGGTTTAGAATGGTTTCTTTTACAACATGATGAAATTCAGATTCAAAAAACCTTTGCTATTGAACTTATCAATCTGATACTCTACAACAATTATTTCAGATTTAATGATAAGTACTATTTACAGATTTCGGGTACCTCTATGGGTTCGGCTGTGGCTCCGTCCTACGCAAATATCTTCATGTTCTACTTTGAGAAAACCTTTGTTTTGGATCAACCTCATTGGAAACACAGAATACATTGCTGGTTAAGATATATTGACGATGTATTTGGCATTTGGAACGGCACACAGCAGGAACTGACAGATTTTTGGCAATATATTAACCAATGTAACCCACGAATCAAATTCACTATGGAAATTGGCACACCACAGGTGAACTTTCTGGACGTAACAGTAGAATGGAAAAACATGGAATTAACAACACTAATGTACAGAAAACCAACTGATGTTAACAGTTCCCTTCATTTCAACAGTTTTCATCCGAGACATTTAAAAGAAAACCTACCATATAGCCAACTATTGCGAGCTAAACGGATAACCTCCAACATTGAAAAACTTCAGACAGAATTTGATACAATACGATCAAGATTTGTAGAAAGAGGTTTCCCGGAAGAAGTAGTAGCTCAAGCTATTTCCAGGACAGAAGCACACCCCCGTAACTTATTACTTAACAAACAACCGAAACAAACTCAGTCAAACCTCATTTACACATTGAAGTACTCTGCCCAGAGCTTTCAAGTCAAAAAAATCATCACGAAGAATTGGGATCTTATAAAATTGGATCCTAACCTTAACCGTCTCTTTCCAGTCCCCCCAATGCTAGCATACAAAAGAGGACGGAATTTCAGAGATATGCTAATCAAAGCTGAAAGACCTAAAAAATCGACCTAAAAAATCTACCCAAAGGACTTTGAAGCCATCAAGTAATGGCACTTTTCCTTGCCTTAATTGTCAACACTGCTCGAACATCATCAAAGGTAATTACATCAGACATCCGAACAATGGTAAAAAGATTTTCCTAAAAAACTTCGCTACCTGTGATTCCAAAAATGTCATCTACACCATTAGATGCCCCTGTGGGAAATACTATGTTGGGAAAACCAGTAGAAAAGCTAAAGAAAGATGGACTGAACATAAGTCTCAGATTCGCACAAAAAATGTGAAGTCACCTGTATTCCGGCATTTTAGAGACAATAAGCATAATATCTCGCAAATGAGATTTGCCATACTAGAGGTATTACACCCCCTCCAACGAGGAGGTGACCTACCCAAACTCTTGGCACAAAAAGAATTGTACTGGATTCATAGACTAGATGCAATGACCCCACTTGGTCTAAATGAAGAGTACTATTTAGGACCATTTATTTAAACAAATGTTCTCTTTCCATGTATCTCCAACAACGTCTCTTTAAAACACTTGCTATGATTGTTGGTTAGAATTTTTATAACCACATTATAAGACTGTGAACCAACCAACTTGGACAGCTAAATAGAAATGTTAAAATGTTTTCAAAGTTTATTCATATCCAGACATTTTGTTGACTCCATCCCGGTATTATACAATCTGTACAATTGATATTCCCCTTACTATACTGTGAACCAAAAGGGTGGGCAGGATGGCATTGGTTGGTAGCATTATGAGAATGTACCTAACCATTAGTATCAACTATTTTTTACTATAATTACAACTATAACTCCAGTTTTCTAATTGTATTTTATTCATGATACTTTAAATGCGTGGATGTTGATCCATATGATTTTTATAAGCTTAGCCATTTAGAGTCCAGATCCTCGCACGAATTATATTAATTTTAACCATCAAGGATTATGCACATTTTGGGCATTGTCATTAACTTTAAGAACACATGATATCATTTCCTTCACCCCGTCACTAGGTTTGTTTACATGTTGCATCATGGACGCCTTTGCGTAATGACGTCACATTGTAAACACGCCGCGGTCTGTTTTTTTCTTTTTTCTCTTCTCACTCAACTGATTAAGCTCTTACAGCCGTACTTGCCCCTGTAAAGCATCCTTCCAGAGGATACTAATTAGATTTAATTGTGGCTAACTTTCGTCTATCCAAGCCTAGAGCTCAGCGCACAGTATGACGCATTACACGCAAGCACGTGATTACGTCACACTACTAACTATTTGATAAACAGTGGCGGCACTTCCCATGGAGTCGAGCAACCCTTCGGCAGCTGGTCTCCATGTGTGCCACACTGGTTTACACTAGGTAAGAATTTTTAGCTTCCAATACTGGCTCACCCCTTTCTTTCACAACAAAGCTTTCGAACACCCTGTTCACTTCTTGTGTCCATTACTGAGACCCTACTTACTTTTTCTCAGCGCTCCAGCCCTGAACAACTTCCATACCTTTTGCGGTCATTACCTACCACTTCCCCTCAGCTTTCGTTGATATTGGTCAACCGCGTTACCGCTGTAAGTGACTCATTACTGGCTTAACTTATTCTATTGCAACTATGTCACATACAATGATCTAAATAGACGTTTTTGATGTTCATCTCTACAGATAAGGATTTACCATCTAAGCCCCGCTGTCTTGTTTGGACGAAGGCCTAGTTTTCCCGCCCCAGACCACCTCCGTTCTCTTGAAGTACCTCTCTCATTTGTATAAAAAACACAAGGTTAGACTCTTTATATAATTACACAGTTGCTCACTCTATCTTATTTAAACTTCAATGTATTGACTTTCAGAAGTTATTCTCTATATATTTTTTCTATATATTCCCTCATTTCGATCATAGCAGTGAAGATACTACTTACCTAGTGAATTGTCCATTAGTTTCTACAGGTATTAATGGAGGATAGGTTGTCCCCTTGAGGGTTAATATATACTCAGTATATTCAAAAATGTCATACGTCCTGTTACATAGGTAATCCTTGAATGCCATGTGTTATTGTGATACATATCCTGATCTAAAATGAGTCATTTGGAAATGTTGTTGAACAAATGTTGTTATTGTAAATATATTCCTAATGTACATATTATATATATATTTTTTCCTAGAAACCCTTGTTATTGCCCCTGATGAAGAGTGTTGTAGCACTCGAAACGCGTTGGGCCTTCCACAGCTTCAACATCAAGAATAAACAATCAAGAATGTTTCTTGTAACCTTACCTGATTCAAAGTCATTGTTTTGAACATATTACCGCTTTTTATGCATTACCATTTACAGACTTTCTTGAATTTATTAAGAAAAATCAATTGTTAAATATATCTACTTGTTGGTCTGGTATTCCAGATATTAGATAGTGTGCAGGGGACATAAGTTCCCGGTTTGGGAACTTAAATTCTCTTCATTGTATTGTGCAACCAAGGTGTCATGGTTGCCCCTCTCTCCTCTGCACCTCATACTTGATAAGCATTTTGTCTAAACACCTAGTATCCAAGTTGACTATTAATATTTAAAACATTTTTCGTCACTAGGGTGTGCCATAGTTGTCCTATCCTTCCCTTCTTGCAATTGTTACCCCGTAAGGGGTTGACACCTTACTCTGGACCTGAGCACCCCAATATCTTTGAGATGTCATTTTCTAAAATCAATAGCTTAACAGACAAAGCAGCAACTACCTTAGCGTTTTCGGATGAAGAGGCCGTTAGGATCTTAGGCCTAATCAGAGATACTAGTACGGAGGCAATCAATAGAGAAAATCCAGAAATACTCATTCAACGACTTGAACAACTTATTAGGAGAGAAATCTCACAGAAACTTCACGCTACTACTTTAACCCAGTACTATAAGGCCAAGAGAATTCCGAGAGGACTAAGGGTATACCTGCGCCCGACACTTTGTAAGGACAATAAGGAGTTTGTAAAACGTTGGGAGCACATCCTAAACAAATGTTCCCTTGATCTGATATTACTTACCATAGAGGAACTCGCAAAAACACTTAATATCATCAACCAAGAGATTGAAGAAGTCTCTACACAACTTTTGAAACTCAAAACTGCATCTGAACTCCAAACAATTTTGGAAGATACCAACAATAAGCTCGATAGTTATAAACGGGATATTGAGCAACGAAAGATTCGTAAATTCCGGAGAGACACATTAGACTACGCCAGAGAAATAGTATACACTTGGCAAGACTACTATAGTAACCACAAACCAAGACCTGGTCCATCCGGAGTTCCCAAGAAACCATCTCCTGACAATACAGATAGCAGTGACATTACAAGTGGGGAACTAGAAGAACAACCTAGTGTAAGTTCAGCAACCCCAATCAACACCCTCATAGTGACAGACAGCAGTGACCCTACCCCAAGGATAATAGATACATCCATTCCAATAATCCCGGCGCAGCCTTTTTTAGGAGACGCCCGACCAGAAGAGGGCAAAAGAAAACCACGCCAAAAAAACAAATAGAGTCACCCCTGATCATTAATATCTCTTCAAGACAGTTGTCTAAAACTCAGATTGATACGCTTAATCTTTGGATATCATTTATCCCCACGAACTCAACTAACCTCTTTGAAGAAGAAGTTAATCTTTTCAAGTTGTTACGCAAAATGGAACTAAAAATCTTTTTTGACAATCTGGGAGAAATAACCCCAGCCAAACAACATGATTTTCTAGAGATGAAGAACCAGAGTAATTTCCATCCGCAAATTAACAATCCACTCCTTAATCTCTTTAAAACCAAAACCACTCGTGACCTGAGAAGAATCAAATATGAGACCTCTACTCAGCAGAATATTCGGCGTCATCAACTCAAACTAATTAAAGAACTTGCCAATGACACTTCTATCACAATTAAACAAGCCGACAAAGGAGGAGCCCTTGTACTCATGGACACAAATCTATACAACACGGGCTGTCTTAAACTACTGGATGATAGACAAACTTACTTACTGCTTGACAACGATCCTACAAATGACATCAGCACCATCATTAAACAGACAATTGAAAAGGCTAGTACGATGGATTGGATTTCAGACAAAACGGAAGAATTTTTAATTAAAACTAACCCAATCATCCCAGTTTTCTATGGGCTACCTAAAATTCATAAAGATCCCAAAGACCCGCCCTTTAGACCAATCGTCGCTGGAACTGACAGTATATTTCAACCTTTGGCGGTCTACCTTGATACAGCGCTGCAACCCCTGGTACAGAAAATACCAACATACCTAAAAGACACCACACATTTTCTCCAGAAAATCAACAACTTACAGATCAGTTTTCCGGATCCTCTAATATTCTCTATGGACGTCACAAGTCTATACACTTCAATTCCCCACGATGAAGGCATAGCGGCCCTAGAATGGTTTCTTTTACAACATGATGAAATTCAGATTCAAAAAACCTTTGCTATTGAACTTATCAATCTGATACTCTACAACAATTATTTCAGATTTAATGATAAGTACTATTTACAGATTTCGGGTACCTCTATGGGTTCGGCTGTGGCTCCGTCCTACGCAAATATCTTCATGTTCTACTTTGAGAAAACCTTTGTTTTGGATCAACCTCATTGGAAACACAGAATACATTGCTGGTTAAGATATATTGACGATGTATTTGGCATTTGGAACGGCACACAGCAGGAACTGACAGATTTTTGGCAATATATTAACCAATGTAACCCACGAATCAAATTCACTATGGAAATTGGCACACCACAGGTGAACTTTCTGGACGTAACAGTAGAATGGAAAAACATGGAATTAACAACACTAATGTACAGAAAACCAACTGATGTTAACAGTTCCCTTCATTTCAACAGTTTTCATCTGAGACATTTAAAAGAAAACCTACCATATAGCCAACTATTGCGGGCTAAACGGATAACCTCCAACATTGAAAAACTTCAGACAGAATTTGATACAATACGATCAAGATTTGTAGAAAGAGGTTTCCCGGAAGAAGTAGTAGCTCAAGCTATTTCCAGGACAGAAGCACACCCCCGTAACTTATTACTTAACAAACAACCGAAACAAACTCAGTCAAACCTCATTTACACATTGAAGTACTCTGCCCAGAGCTTTCAAGTCAAAAAAATCATCACGAAGAATTGGGATCTTATAAAATCGGATCCTAACCTCAACCGTCTCTTTCCAGTCCCCCCAATGCTAGCATACAAAAGAGGACAGAATTTCAGAGATATGCTAATCAAAGCTGAAAGACCTAAAAAATCTACCCAAAGGACTTTGAAGCCATCAAGTAATGGCACTTTTCCTTGCCTTAATTGTCAACACTGCTCGAACATCATCAAAGGTAATTACATCAGACATCCGAACAATGGTAAAAAGATTTTCCTAAAAAACTTCGCTACCTGTGATTCCAAAAATGTCATCTACACCATTAGATGCCCCTGTGGGAAATACTATGTTGGGAAAACCAGTAGAAAAGCTAAAGAAAGATGGACTGAACATAAGTCTCAGATTCGCACAAAAAATGTGAAGTCACCTGTATTCCGGCATTTTAGAGACAATAAGCATAATATCTCGCAAATGAGATTTGCCATACTAGAGGTATTACACCCCCTCCAACGAGGAGGTGACCTACCCAAACTCTTGGCACAAAAAGAATTGTACTGGATTCATAGACTAGATGCAATGACCCCACTTGGTCTAAATGAAGAGTACTATTTAGGACCATTCATTTAAACAAATGTTCTCTTTCCATGTATCTCCAACAACGTCTCTTTAAAACACTTGCTATGATTGTTGGTTAGAATTTTTATAACCACATTATAAGACTGTGAACCAACCAACTTGGACAGCTAAATAGAAATGTTAAAATGTTTTCAAAGTTTATTCATATCCAGACATTTTGTTGACTCCATCCCGGTATTATACAATCTGTACAATTGATATTCCCCTTACTATACTGTGAACCAAAAGGGTGGGCAGGATGGCATTGGTTGGTAGCATTATGAGAATCTACCTAACCATTAGTATCAACTATTTTTTACTATAATTACAACTACAACTCCAGTTTTCTAATTGTATTTTATTCATGATACTTTAAATGCGTGGATGTTGATCCATATGATTTTTATAAGCTTAGCCATTTAGAGTCCAGATCCTCGCACGAATTATATTAATTTTAACCATCAAGGATTATGCACATTTTGGGCATTGTCATTAACTTTAAGAACACATGATATCATTTCCTTCACCCCGTCACTAGGTTTGTTTACATGTTGCATCATGGACGCCTTTGCGTAATGACGTCACATTGTAAACACGCCGCGGTCTGTTTTTTTCTTTTTTCTCTTCTCACTCAACTGATTAAGCTCTTACAGCCGTACTTGCCCCTGTAAAGCATCCTTCCAGAGGAGACTAATTAGATTTAATTGTGGCTAACTTTCGTCTATCCAAGCCTAGAGCTCAGCGCACAGTATGACGCATTACACGCAAGCACGTGATTACGTCACACTACTAACTATTTGATAAACAGTGGCGGCACTTCCCATGGAGTCGAGCAACCCTTCGGCAGCTGGTCTCCATGTGTGCCACACTGGTTTACACTAGGTAAGAATTTTTAGCTTCCAATACTGGCTCACCCCTTTCTTTCACAACAAAGCTTCCGAACACCCTGTTCACTTCTTGTGTCCATTACTGAGACCCTACTTACTTTTTCTCAGCGCTCCAGCCCTGAACAACTTCCATACCTTTTGCGGTCATTACCTACCACTTCCCCTCAGCTTTCGTTGATATTGGTCAACCGCGTTACCGCTGTAAGTGACTCATTACTGGCTTAACTTATTCTATTGCAACTATGTCACATACAATGATCTAAATAGACGTTTTTGATGTTCATCTCTACAGATAAGGATTTACCATCTAAGCCCCGCTGTCTTGTTTGGACGAAGGCCTAGTTTTCCCGCCCCAGACCACCTCCGTTCTCTTGAAGTACCTCTCTCATTTGTATAAAAAACACAAGGTTAGACTCTTTATATAATTACACAGTTGCTCACTCTATCTTATTTAAACTTCAATGTATTGACTTTCAGAAGTTATTCTCTATATATTTTTTCTATATATTCCCTCATTTCGATCATAGCAGTGAAGATACTACTTACCTAGTGAATTGTCCATTAGTTTCTACAGGTATTAATGGAGGATAGGTTGTCCCCTTGAGGGTTAATATATACTCAGTATATTCAAAAATGTCATACGTCCTGTTACATAGGTAATCCTTGAATGCCATGTGTTATTGTGATACATATCCTGATCTAAAATGAGTCATTTGGAAATGTTGTTGAACAAATGTTGTTATTGTAAATATATTCCTAATGTACATATTATATATATATTTTTTCCTAGAAACCCTTGTTATTGCCCCTGATGAAGAGTGTTGTAGCACTCGAAACGCGTTGGGCCTTCCACAGCTTCAACATCAAGAATAAACAATCAAGAATGTTTCTTGTAACCTTACCTGATTCAAAGTCATTGTTTTGAACATATTACCGCTTTTTATGCATTACCATTTACAGACTTTCTTGAATTTATTAAGAAAAATCAATTGTTAAATATATCTACTTGTTGGTCTGGTATTCCAGATATTAGATAGTGTGCAGGGGACGTAAGTTCCCGGTTTGGGAACTTAAATTCTCTTCATTGTATTGTGCAACCAAGGTGTCATGGTTGCCCCTCTCTCCTCTGCACCTCATACTTGATAAGCATTTTGTCTAAACACCTAGTATCCAAGTTGACTATTAATATTTAAAACATTTTTCGTCACTAGGGTGTGCCATAGTTGTCCTATCCTTCCCTTCTTGCAATTGTTACCCCGTAAGGGGTTGACACCTTACTCTGGACCTGAGCACCCCAATATCTTTGAGATGTCATTTTCTAAAATCAATAGCTTAACAGACAAAGCAGCAACTACCTTAGCGTTTTCGGATGAAGAGGCCGTTAGGATCTTAGGCCTAATCAGAGATACTAGTACGGAGGCAATCAATAGAGAAAATCCAGAAATACTCATTCAACGACTTGAACGACTTATTAGGAGAGAAATCTCACAGAAACTTCACGCTACTACTTTAACCCAGTACTATAAGGCCAAGAGAATTCCGAGAGGACTAAGGGTATACTTGCGCCCGACACTTTGTAAGGACAATAAGGAGTTTGTAAAACGTTGGGAGCACATCCTAAACAAATGTTCCCTTGATCTGATATTACTTACCATAGAGGAACTCGCAAAAACACTTAATATCATCAACCAAGAGATTGAAGAAGTCTCTACACAACTTTTGAAACTCAAAACTGCATCTGAACTCCAAACAATTTTGGAAGATACCAACAATAAGCTCGATAGTTATAAACGGGATATTGAGCAACGAAAGATTTGTAAATTCCGGAGAGACACATTAGACTACGCCAGAGAAATAGTATACACTTGGCAAGACTACTATAGTAACCACAAACCAAGACCTGGTCCATCCGGAGTTCCCAAGAAACCATCTCCTGACAACAATACAGATAGCAGTGACATTACAAGTGGGGAACTAGAAGAACAACCTAGTGTAAGTTCAGCAACCCCAATCAACACCCTCATAGTGACAGACAGCAGTGACCCTACCCCAAGGATAATAGATACATCCATTCCAATAATCCCGGCGCAGCCTTTTTTAGGAGACGCCCGACCAGAAGAGGGCAAAAGAAAACCACGCCAAAAAAACAAATAGAGTCACCCCTGATCATTAATATCTCTTCAAGACAGTTGTCTAAAACTCAGATTGATACGCTTAATCTTGGGATATCATTTATCCCCACGAACTCAACTAACCTCTTTGAAGAAGAAGTTAATCTTTTCAAGTTGTTACGCAAAATGGAACTAAAAATCTTTTTTGACAATCTGGGAGAAATAACCCCAGCCAAACAACATGATTTTCTAGAGATGAAGAACCAGAGTAATTTCCATCCGCAAATTAACAATCCACTCCTTAATCTCTTTAAAACCAAAACCACTCGTGACCTGAGAAGAATCAAATATGAGACCTCTACTCAGCAGAATATTCGGCGTCATCAACTCAAACTAGTTAAAGAACTTGCCAATGACACTTCTATCACAATTAAACAAGCCGACAAAGGAGGAGCCCTTGTACTCATGGACACAAATCTATACAACACGGGCTGTCTTAAACTACTGGATGATAGACAAACTTACTTACTGCTTGACAACGATCCTACAAATGACATCAGCACCATCATTAAACAGACAATTGAAAAGGCTAGTACGATGGATTGGATTTCAGACAAAACGGAAGAATTTTTAATTAAAACTAACCCAATCATCCCAGTTTTCTATGGGCTACCTAAAATTCATAAAGATCCCAAAGACCCGCCCTTTAGACCAATCGTCGCTGGAACTGACAGTATATTTCAACCTTTGGCGGTCTACCTTGATACAGCGCTGCAACCCCTGGTACAGAAAATACCAACATACCTAAAAGACACCACACATTTTCTCCAGAAAATCAACAACTTACAGATCAGTTTTCCGGATCCTCTAATATTCTCTATGGACGTCACAAGTCTATACACTTCAATTCCCCACGATGAAGGCATAGCGGCCCTAGAATGGTTTCTTTTACAACATGATGAAATTCAGATTCAAAAAACCTTTGCTATTGAACTTATCAATCTGATACTCTACAACAATTATTTCAGATTTAATGATAAGTACTATTTACAGATTTCGGGTACCTCTATGGGTTCGGCTGTGGCTCCGTCCTACGCAAATATCTTCATGTTCTACTTTGAGAAAACCTTTGTTTTGGATCAACCTCATTGGAAACACAGAATACATTGCTGGTTAAGATATATTGACGATGTATTTGGCATTTGGAACGGCACACAGCAGGAACTGACAGATTTTTGGCAATATATTAACCAATGTAACCCACGAATCAAATTCACTATGGAAATTGGCACACCACAGGTGAACTTTCTGGACGTAACAGTAGAATGGAAAAACATGGAATTAACAACACTAATGTACAGAAAACCAACTGATGTTAACAGTTCCCTTCATTTCAACAGTTTTCATCTGAGACATTTAAAAGAAAACCTACCATATAGCCAACTATTGCGGGCTAAACGGATAACCTCCAACATTGAAAAACTTCAGACAGAATTTGATACAATACGATCAAGATTTGTAGAAAGAGGTTTCCCGGAAGAAGTAGTAGCTCAAGCTATTTCCAGGACAGAAGCACACCCCCGTAACTTATTACTTAACAAACAACCGAAACAAACTCAGTCAAACCTCATTTACACATTGAAGTACTCTGCCCAGAGCTTTCAAGTCAAAAAAATCATCACGAAGAATTGGGATCTTATAAAATCGGATCCTAACCTCAACCGTCTCTTTCCAGTCCCCCCAATGCTAGCATACAAAAGAGGACAGAATTTCAGAGATATGCTAATCAAAGCTGAAAGACCTAAAAAATCTACCCAAAGGACTTTGAAGCCATCAAGTAATGGCACTTTTCCTTGCCTTAATTGTCAACACTGCTCGAACATCATCAAAGGTAATTACATCAGACATCCGAACAATGGTAAAAAGATTTTCCTAAAAAACTTCGCTACCTGTGATTCCAAAAATGTCATCTACACCATTAGATGCCCCTGTGGGAAATACTATGTTGGGAAAACCAGTAGAAAAGCTAAAGAAAGATGGACTGAACATAAGTCTCAGATTCGCACAAAAAATGTGAAGTCACCTGTATTCCGGCATTTTAGAGACAATAAGCATAATATCTCGCAAATGAGATTTGCCATACTAGAGGTATTACACCCCCTCCAACGAGGAGGTGACCTACCCAAACTCTTGGCACAAAAAGAATTGTACTGGATTCATAGACTAGATGCAATGACCCCACTTGGTCTAAATGAAGAGTACTATTTAGGACCATTCATTTAAACAAATGTTCTCTTTCCATGTATCTCCAACAACGTCTCTTTAAAACACTTGCTATGATTGTTGGTTAGAATTTTTATAACCACATTATAAGACTGTGAACCAACCAACTTGGACAGCTAAATAGAAATGTTAAAATGTTTTCAAAGTTTATTCATATCCAGACATTTTGTTGACTCCATCCCGGTATTATACAATCTGTACAATTGATATTCCCCTTACTATACTGTGAACCAAAAGGGTGGGCAGGATGGCATTGGTTGGTAGCATTATGAGAATCTACCTAACCATTAGTATCAACTATTTTTTACTATAATTACAACTACAACTCCAGTTTTCTAATTGTATTTTATTCATGATACTTTAAATGCGTGGATGTTGATCCATATGATTTTTATAAGCTTAGCCATTTAGAGTCCAGATCCTCGCACGAATTATATTAATTTTAACCATCAAGGATTATGCACATTTTGGGCATTGTCATTAACTTTAAGAACACATGATATCATTTCCTTCACCCCGTCACTAGGTTTGTTTAGATGTTGCATCATGGACGCCTTTGCGTAATGACGTCACATTGTAAACACGCCGCGGTCTGTTTTTTTCTTTTTTCTCTTCTCACTCAACTGATTAAGCTCTTACAGCCGTACTTGCCCCTGTAAAGCATCCTTCCAGAGGAGACTAATTAGATTTAATTGTGGCTAACTTTCGTCTATCCAAGCCTAGAGCTCAGCGCACAGTATGACGCATTACACGCAAGCACGTGATTACGTCACACTACTAACTATTTGATAAACAGTGGCGGCACTTCCCATGGAGTCGAGCAACCCTTCGGCAGCTGGTCTCCATGTGTGCCACACTGGTTTACACTAGGTAAGAATTTTTAGCTTCCAATACTGGCTCACCCCTTTCTTTCACAACAAAGCTTTCGAACACCCTGTTCACTTCTTGTGTCCATTACTGAGACCCTACTTACTTTTTCTCAGCGCTCCAGCCCTGAACAACTTCCATACCTTTTGCGGTCATTACCTACCACTTCCCCTCAGCTTTCGTTGATATTGGTCAACCGCGTTACCGCTGTAAGTGACTCATTACTGGCTTAACTTATTCTATTGCAACTATGTCACATACAATGATCTAAATAGACGTTTTTGATGTTCATCTCTACAGATAAGGATTTACCATCTAAGCCCCGCTGTCTTGTTTGGACGAAGGCCTAGTTTTCCCGCCCCAGACCACCTCCGTTCTCTTGAAGTACCTCTCTCATTTGTATAAAAAACACAAGGTTAGACTCTTTATATAATTACACAGTTGCTCACTCTATCTTATTTAAACTTCAATGTATTGACTTTCAGAAGTTATTCTCTATATATTTTTTCTATATATTCCCTCATTTCGATCATAGCAGTGAAGATACTACTTACCTAGTGAATTGTCCATTAGTTTCTACAGGTATTAATGGAGGATAGGTTGTCCCCTTGAGGGTTAATATATACTCAGTATATTCAAAAATGTCATACGTCCTGTTACATAGGTAATCCTTGAATGCCATGTGTTATTGTGATACATATCCTGATCTAAAATGAGTCATTTGGAAATGTTGTTGAACAAATGTTGTTATTGTAAATATATTCCTAATGTACATATTATATATATATTTTTTCCTAGAAACCCTTGTTATTGCCCCTGATGAAGAGTGTTGTAGCACTCGAAACGCGTTGGGCCTTCCACAGCTTCAACATCAAGAATAAACAATCAAGAATGTTTCTTGTAACCTTACCTGATTCAAAGTCATTGTTTTGAACATATTACCGCTTTTTATGCATTACCATTTACAGACTTTCTTGAATTTATTAAGAAAAATCAATTGTTAAATATATCTACTTGTTGGTCTGGTATTCCAGATATTAGATAGTGTGCAGGGGACGTAAGTTCCCGGTTTGGGAACTTAAATTCTCTTCATTGTATTGTGCAACCAAGGTGTCATGGTTGCCCCTCTCTCCTCTGCACCTCATACTTGATAAGCATTTTGTCTAAACACCTAGTATCCAAGTTGACTATTAATATTTAAAACATTTTTCGTCACTAGGGTGTGCCATAGTTGTCCTATCCTTCCCTTCTTGCAATTGTTACCCCGTAAGGGGTTGACACCTTACTCTGGACCTGAGCACCCCAATATCTTTGAGATGTCATTTTCTAAAATCAATAGCTTAACAGACAAAGCAGCAACTACCTTAGCGTTTTCGGATGAAGAGGCCGTTAGGATCTTAGGCCTAATCAGAGATACTAGTACGGAGGCAATCAATAGAGAAAATCCAGAAATACTCATTCAACGACTTGAACGACTTATTAGGAGAGAAATCTCACAGAAACTTCACGCTACTACTTTAACCCAGTACTATAAGGCCAAGAGAATTCCGAGAGGACTAAGGGTATACTTGCGCCCGACACTTTGTAAGGACAATAAGGAGTTTGTAAAACGTTGGGAGCACATCCTAAACAAATGTTCCCTTGATCTGATATTACTTACCATAGAGGAACTCGCAAAAACACTTAATATCATCAACCAAGAGATTGAAGAAGTCTCTACACAACTTTTGAAACTCAAAACTGCATCTGAACTCCAAACAATTTTGGAAGATACCAACAATAAGCTCGATAGTTATAAACGGGATATTGAGCAACGAAAGATTTGTAAATTCCGGAGAGACACATTAGACTACGCCAGAGAAATAGTATACACTTGGCAAGACTACTATAGTAACCACAAACCAAGACCTGGTCCATCCGGAGTTCCCAAGAAACCATCTCCTGACAACAATACAGATAGCAGTGACATTACAAGTGGGGAACTAGAAGAACAACCTAGTGTAAGTTCAGCAACCCCAATCAACACCCTCATAGTGACAGACAGCAGTGACCCTACCCCAAGGATAATAGATACATCCATTCCAATAATCCCGGCGCAGCCTTTTTTAGGAGACGCCCGACCAGAAGAGGGCAAAAGAAAACCACGCCAAAAAAACAAATAGAGTCACCCCTGATCATTAATATCTCTTCAAGACAGTTGTCTAAAACTCAGATTGATACGCTTAATCTTGGGATATCATTTATCCCCACGAACTCAACTAACCTCTTTGAAGAAGAAGTTAATCTTTTCAAGTTGTTACGCAAAATGGAACTAAAAATCTTTTTTGACAATCTGGGAGAAATAACCCCAGCCAAACAACATGATTTTCTAGAGATGAAGAACCAGAGTAATTTCCATCCGCAAATTAACAATCCACTCCTTAATCTCTTTAAAACCAAAACCACTCGTGACCTGAGAAGAATCAAATATGAGACCTCTACTCAGCAGAATATTCGGCGTCATCAACTCAAACTAGTTAAAGAACTTGCCAATGACACTTCTATCACAATTAAACAAGCCGACAAAGGAGGAGCCCTTGTACTCATGGACACAAATCTATACAACACGGGCTGTCTTAAACTACTGGATGATAGACAAACTTACTTACTGCTTGACAACGATCCTACAAATGACATCAGCACCATCATTAAACAGACAATTGAAAAGGCTAGTACGATGGATTGGATTTCAGACAAAACGGAAGAATTTTTAATTAAAACTAACCCAATCATCCCAGTTTTCTATGGGCTACCTAAAATTCATAAAGATCCCAAAGACCCGCCCTTTAGACCAATCGTCGCTGGAACTGACAGTATATTTCAACCTTTGGCGGTCTACCTTGATACAGCGCTGCAACCCCTGGTACAGAAAATACCAACATACCTAAAAGACACCACACATTTTCTCCAGAAAATCAACAACTTACAGATCAGTTTTCCGGATCCTCTAATATTCTCTATGGACGTCACAAGTCTATACACTTCAATTCCCCACGATGAAGGCATAGCGGCCCTAGAATGGTTTCTTTTACAACATGATGAAATTCAGATTCAAAAAACCTTTGCTATTGAACTTATCAATCTGATACTCTACAACAATTATTTCAGATTTAATGATAAGTACTATTTACAGATTTCGGGTACCTCTATGGGTTCGGCTGTGGCTCCGTCCTACGCAAATATCTTCATGTTCTACTTTGAGAAAACCTTTGTTTTGGATCAACCTCATTGGAAACACAGAATACATTGCTGGTTAAGATATATTGACGATGTATTTGGCATTTGGAACGGCACACAGCAGGAACTGACAGATTTTTGGCAATATATTAACCAATGTAACCCACGAATCAAATTCACTATGGAAATTGGCACACCACAGGTGAACTTTCTGGACGTAACAGTAGAATGGAAAAACATGGAATTAACAACACTAATGTACAGAAAACCAACTGATGTTAACAGTTCCCTTCATTTCAACAGTTTTCATCCGAGACATTTAAAAGAAAACCTACCATATAGCCAACTATTGCGGGCTAAACGGATAACCTCCAACATTGAAAAACTTCAGACAGAATTTGATACAATACGATCAAGATTTGTAGAAAGAGGTTTCCCGGAAGAAGTAGTAGCTCAAGCTATTTCCAGGACAGAAGCACACCCCCGTAACTTATTACTTAACAAACAACCGAAACAAACTCAGTCAAACCTCATTTACACATTGAAGTACTCTGCCCAGAGCTTTCAAGTCAAAAAAATCATCACGAAGAATTGGGATCTTATAAAATCGGATCCTAACCTCAACCGTCTCTTTCCAGTCCCCCCAATGCTAGCATACAAAAGAGGACGGAATTTCAGAGATATGCTAATCAAAGCTGAAAGACCTAAAAAATCTACCCAAAGGACTTTGAAGCCATCAAGTAATGGCACTTTTCCTTGCCTTAATTGTCAACACTGCTCGAACATCATCAAAGGTAATTACATCAGACATCCGAACAATGGTAAAAAGATTTTCCTAAAAAACTTCGCTACCTGTGATTCCAAAAATGTCATCTACACCATTAGATGCCCCTGTGGGAAATACTATGTTGGGAAAACCAGTAGAAAAGCTAAAGAAAGATGGACTGAACATAAGTCTCAGATTCGCACAAAAAATGTGAAGTCACCTGTATTCCGGCATTTTAGAGACAATAAGCATAATATCTCGCAAATGAGATTTGCCATACTAGAGGTATTACACCCCCTCCAACGAGGAGGTGACCTACCCAAACTCTTGGCACAAAAAGAATTGTACTGGATTCATAGACTAGATGCAATGACCCCACTTGGTCTAAATGAAGAGTACTATTTAGGACCATTCATTTAAACAAATGTTCTCTTTCCATGTATCTCCAACAACGTCTCTTTAAAACACTTGCTATGATTGTTGGTTAGAATTTTTATAACCACATTATAAGACTGTGAACCAACCAACTTGGACAGCTAAATAGAAATGTTAAAATGTTTTCAAAGTTTATTCTTATCCAGACATTTTGTTGACTCCATCCCGGTATTATACAATCTGTACAATTGATATTCCCCTTACTATACTGTGAACCAAAAGGGTGGGCAGGATGGCATTGGTTGGTAGCATTATGAGAATCTACCTAACCATTAGTATCAACTATTTTTTACTATAATTACAACTACAACTCCAGTTTTCTAATTGTATTTTATTCATGATACTTTAAATGCGTGGATGTTGATCCATATGATTTTTATAAGCTTAGCCATTTAGAGTCCAGATCCTCGCACGAATTATATTAATTTTAACCATCAAGGATTATGCACATTTTGGGCATTGTCATTAACTTTAAGAACACATGATATCATTTCCTTCACCCCGTCACTAGGTTTGTTTACATGTTGCATCATGGACGCCTTTGCGTAATGACGTCACATTGTAAACACGCCGCGGTCTGTTTTTTTCTTTTTTCTCTTCTCACTCAACTGATTAAGCTCTTACAGCCGTACTTGCCCCTGTAAAGCATCCTTCCAGAGGAGACTAATTAGATTTAATTGTGGCTAACTTTCGTCTATCCAAGCCTAGAGCTCAGCGCACAGTATGACGCATTACACGCAAGCACGTGATTACGTCACACTACTAACTATTTGATAAACAGTGGCGGCACTTCCCATGGAGTCGAGCAACCCTTCGGCAGCTGGTCTCCATGTGTGCCACACTGGTTTACACTAGGTAAGAATTTTTAGCTTCCAATACTGGCTCACCCCTTTCTTTCACAACAAAGCTTTCGAACACCCTGTTCACTTCTTGTGTCCATTACTGAGACCCTACTTACTTTTTCTCAGCGCTCCAGCCCTGAACAACTTCCATACCTTTTGCGGTCATTACCTACCACTTCCCCTCAGCTTTCGTTGATATTGGTCAACCGCGTTACCACTGTAAGTGACTCATTACTGGCTTAACTTATTCTATTGCAACTATGTCACATACAATGATCTAAATAGACGTTTTTGATGTTCATCTCTACAGATAAGGATTTACCATCTAAGCCCCGCTGTCTTGTTTGGACGAAGGCCTAGTTTTCCCGCCCCAGACCACCTCCGTTCTCTTGAAGTACCTCTCTCATTTGTATAAAAAACACAAGGTTAGACTCTTTATATAATTACACAGTTGCTCACTCTATCTTATTTAAACTTCAATGTATTGACTTTCAGAAGTTATTCTCTATATATTTTTTCTATATATTCCCTCATTTCGATCATAGCAGTGAAGATACTACTTACCTAGTGAATTGTCCATTAGTTTCTACAGGTATTAATGGAGGATAGGTTGTCCCCTTGAGGGTTAATATATACTCAGTATATTCAAAAATGTCATACGTCCTGTTACATAGGTAATCCTTGAATGCCATGTGTTATTGTGATACATATCCTGATCTAAAATGAGTCATTTGGAAATGTTGTTGAACAAATGTTGTTATTGTAAATATATTCCTAATGTACATATTATATATATATTTTTTCCTAGAAACCCTTGTTATTGCCCCTGATGAAGAGTGTTGTAGCACTCGAAACGCGTTGGGCCTTCCACAGCTTCAACATCAAGAATAAACAATCAAGAATGTTTCTTGTAACCTTACCTGATTCAAAGTCATTGTTTTGAACATATTACCGCTTTTTATGCATTACCATTTACAGACTTTCTTGAATTTATTAAGAAAAATCAATTGTTAAATATATCTACTTGTTGGTCTGGTATTCCAGATATTAGATAGTGTGCAGGGGACGTAAGTTCCCGGTTTGGGAACTTAAATTCTCTTCATTGTATTGTGCAACCAAGGTGTCATGGTTGCCCCTCTCTCCTCTGCACCTCATACTTGATAAGCATTTTGTCTAAACACCTAGTATCCAAGTTGACTATTAATATTTAAAACATTTTTCGTCACTAGGGTGTGCCATAGTTGTCCTATCCTTCCCTTCTTGCAATTGTTACCCCGTAAGGGGTTGACACCTTACTCTGGACCTGAGCACCCCAATATCTTTGAGATGTCATTTTCTAAAATCAATAGCTTAACAGACAAAGCAGCAACTACCTTAGCGTTTTCGGATGAAGAGGCCGTTAGGATCTTAGGCCTAATCAGAGATACTAGTACGGAGGCAATCAATAGAGAAAATCCAGAAATACTCATTCAACGACTTGAACGACTTATTAGGAGAGAAATCTCACAGAAACTTCACGCTACTACTTTAACCCAGTACTATAAGGCCAAGAGAATTCCGAGAGGACTAAGGGTATACTTGCGCCCGACACTTTGTAAGGACAATAAGGAGTTTGTAAAACGTTGGGAGCACATCCTAAACAAATGTTCCCTTGATCTGATATTACTTACCATAGAGGAACTCGCAAAAACACTTAATATCATCAACCAAGAGATTGAAGAAGTCTCTACACAACTTTTGAAACTCAAAACTGCATCTGAACTCCAAACAATTTTGGAAGATACCAACAATAAGCTCGATAGTTATAAACGGGATATTGAGCAACGAAAGATTTGTAAATTCCGGAGAGACACATTAGACTACGCCAGAGAAATAGTATACACTTGGCAAGACTACTATAGTAACCACAAACCAAGACCTGGTCCATCCGGAGTTCCCAAGAAACCATCTCCTGACAACAATACAGATAGCAGTGACATTACAAGTGGGGAACTAGAAGAACAACCTAGTGTAAGTTCAGCAACCCCAATCAACACCCTCATAGTGACAGACAGCAGTGACCCTACCCCAAGGATAATAGATACATCCATTCCAATAATCCCGGCGCAGCCTTTTTTAGGAGACGCCCGACCAGAAGAGGGCAAAAGAAAACCACGCCAAAAAAACAAATAGAGTCACCCCTGATCATTAATATCTCTTCAAGACAGTTGTCTAAAACTCAGATTGATACGCTTAATCTTGGGATATCATTTATCCCCACGAACTCAACTAACCTCTTTGAAGAAGAAGTTAATCTTTTCAAGTTGTTACGCAAAATGGAACTAAAAATCTTTTTTGACAATCTGGGAGAAATAACCCCAGCCAAACAACATGATTTTCTAGAGATGAAGAACCAGAGTAATTTCCATCCGCAAATTAACAATCCACTCCTTAATCTCTTTAAAACCAAAACCACTCGTGACCTGAGAAGAATCAAATATGAGACCTCTACTCAGCAGAATATTCGGCGTCATCAACTCAAACTAATTAAAGAACTTGCCAATGACACTTCTATCACAATTAAACAAGCCGACAAAGGAGGAGCCCTTGTACTCATGGACACAAATCTATACAACACGGGCTGTCTTAAACTACTGGATGATAGACAAACTTACTTACTGCTTGACAACGATCCTACAAATGACATCAGCACCATCATTAAACAGACAATTGAAAAGGCTAGTACGATGGATTGGATTTCAGACAAAACGGAAGAATTTTTAATTAAAACTAACCCAATCATCCCAGTTTTCTATGGGCTACCTAAAATTCATAAAGATCCCAAAGACCCGCCCTTTAGACCAATCGTCGCTGGAACTGACAGTATATTTCAACCTTTGGCGGTCTACCTTGATACAGCGCTGCAACCCCTGGTACAGAAAATACCAACATACCTAAAAGACACCACACATTTTCTCCAGAAAATCAACAACTTACAGATCAGTTTTCCGGATCCTCTAATATTCTCTATGGACGTCACAAGTCTATACACTTCAATTCCCCACGATGAAGGCATAGCGGCCCTAGAATGGTTTCTTTTACAACATGATGAAATTCAGATTCAAAAAACCTTTGCTATTGAACTTATCAATCTGATACTCTACAACAATTATTTCAGATTTAATGATAAGTACTATTTACAGATTTCGGGTACCTCTATGGGTTCGGCTGTGGCTCCGTCCTACGCAAATATCTTCATGTTCTACTTTGAGAAAACCTTTGTTTTGGATCAACCTCATTGGAAACACAGAATACATTGCTGGTTAAGATATATTGACGATGTATTTGGCATTTGGAACGGCACACAGCAGGAACTGACAGATTTTTGGCAATATATTAACCAATGTAACCCACGAATCAAATTCACTATGGAAATTGGCACACCACAGGTGAACTTTCTGGACGTAACAGTAGAATGGAAAAACATGGAATTAACAACACTAATGTACAGAAAACCAACTGATGTTAACAGTTCCCTTCATTTCAACAGTTTTCATCCGAGACATTTAAAAGAAAACCTACCATATAGCCAACTATTGCGGGCTAAACGGATAACCTCCAACATTGAAAAACTTCAGACAGAATTTGATACAATACGATCAAGATTTGTAGAAAGAGGTTTCCCGGAAGAAGTAGTAGCTCAAGCTATTTCCAGGACAGAAGCACACCCCCGTAACTTATTACTTAACAAACAACCGAAACAAACTCAGTCAAACCTCATTTACACATTGAAGTACTCTGCCCAGAGCTTTCAAGTCAAAAAAATCATCACGAAGAATTGGGATCTTATAAAATCGGATCCTAACCTCAACCGTCTCTTTCCAGTCCCCCCAATGCTAGCATACAAAAGAGGACGGAATTTCAGAGATATGCTAATCAAAGCTGAAAGACCTAAAAAATCTACCCAAAGGACTTTGAAGCCATCAAGTAATGGCACTTTTCCTTGCCTTAATTGTCAACACTGCTCGAACATCATCAAAGGTAATTACATCAGACATCCGAACAATGGTAAAAAGATTTTCCTAAAAAACTTCGCTACCTGTGATTCCAAAAATGTCATCTACACCATTAGATGCCCCTGTGGGAAATACTATGTTGGGAAAACCAGTAGAAAAGCTAAAGAAAGATGGACTGAACATAAGTCTCAGATTCGCACAAAAAATGTGAAGTCACCTGTATTCCGGCATTTTAGAGACAATAAGCATAATATCTCGCAAATGAGATTTGCCATACTAGAGGTATTACACCCCCTCCAACGAGGAGGTGACCTACCCAAACTCTTGGCACAAAAAGAATTGTACTGGATTCATAGACTAGATGCAATGACCCCACTTGGTCTAAATGAAGAGTACTATTTAGGACCATTCATTTAAACAAATGTTCTCTTTCCATGTATCTCCAACAACGTCTCTTTAAAACACTTGCTATGATTGTTGGTTAGAATTTTTATAACCACATTATAAGACTGTGAACCAACCAACTTGGACAGCTAAATAGAAATGTTAAAATGTTTTCAAAGTTTATTCTTATCCAGACATTTTGTTGACTCCATCCCGGTATTATACAATCTGTACAATTGATATTCCCCTTACTATACTGTGAACCAAAAGGGTGGGCAGGATGGCATTGGTTGGTAGCATTATGAGAATCTACCTAACCATTAGTATCAACTATTTTTTACTATAATTACAACTACAACTCCAGTTTTCTAATTGTATTTTATTCATGATACTTTAAATGCGTGGATGTTGATCCATATGATTTTTATAAGCTTAGCCATTTAGAGTCCAGATCCTCGCACGAATTATATTAATTTTAACCATCAAGGATTATGCACATTTTGGGCATTGTCATTAACTTTAAGAACACATGATATCATTTCCTTCACCCCGTCACTAGGTTTGTTTACATGTTGCATCATGGACGCCTTTGCGTAATGACGTCACATTGTAAACACGCCGCGGTCTGTTTTTTTCTTTTTTCTCTTCTCACTCAACTGATTAAGCTCTTACAGCCGTACTTGCCCCTGTAAAGCATCCTTCCAGAGGAGACTAATTAGATTTAATTGTGGCTAACTTTCGTCTATCCAAGCCTAGAGCTCAGCGCACAGTATGACGCATTACACGCAAGCACGTGATTACGTCACACTACTAACTATTTGATAAACAGTGGCGGCACTTCCCATGGAGTCGAGCAACCCTTCGGCAGCTGGTCTCCATGTGTGCCACACTGGTTTACACTAGGTAAGAATTTTTAGCTTCCAATACTGGCTCACCCCTTTCTTTCACAACAAAGCTTTCGAACACCCTGTTCACTTCTTGTGTCCATTACTGAGACCCTACTTACTTTTTCTCAGCGCTCCAGCCCTGAACAACTTCCATACCTTTTGCGGTCATTACCTACCACTTCCCCTCAGCTTTCGTTGATATTGGTCAACCGCGTTACCACTGTAAGTGACTCATTACTGGCTTAACTTATTCTATTGCAACTATGTCACATACAATGATCTAAATAGACGTTTTTGATGTTCATCTCTACAGATAAGGATTTACCATCTAAGCCCCGCTGTCTTGTTTGGACGAAGGCCTAGTTTTCCCGCCCCAGACCACCTCCGTTCTCTTGAAGTACCTCTCTCATTTGTATAAAAAACACAAGGTTAGACTCTTTATATAATTACACAGTTGCTCACTCTATCTTATTTAAACTTCAATGTATTGACTTTCAGAAGTTATTCTCTATATATTTTTTCTATATATTCCCTCATTTCGATCATAGCAGTGAAGATACTACTTACCTAGTGAATTGTCCATTAGTTTCTACAGGTATTAATGGAGGATAGGTTGTCCCCTTGAGGGTTAATATATACTCAGTATATTCAAAAATGTCATACGTCCTGTTACATAGGTAATCCTTGAATGCCATGTGTTATTGTGATACATATCCTGATCTAAAATGAGTCATTTGGAAATGTTGTTGAACAAATGTTGTTATTGTAAATATATTCCTAATGTACATATTATATATATATTTTTTCCTAGAAACCCTTGTTATTGCCCCTGATGAAGAGTGTTGTAGCACTCGAAACGCGTTGGGCCTTCCACAGCTTCAACATCAAGAATAAACAATCAAGAATGTTTCTTGTAACCTTACCTGATTCAAAGTCATTGTTTTGAACATATTACCGCTTTTTATGCATTACCATTTACAGACTTTCTTGAATTTATTAAGAAAAATCAATTGTTAAATATATCTACTTGTTGGTCTGGTATTCCAGATATTAGATAGTGTGCAGGGGACGTAAGTTCCCGGTTTGGGAACTTAAATTCTCTTCATTGTATTGTGCAACCAAGGTGTCATGGTTGCCCCTCTCTCCTCTGCACCTCATACTTGATAAGCATTTTGTCTAAACACCTAGTATCCAAGTTGACTATTAATATTTAAAACATTTTTCGTCACTAGGGTGTGCCATAGTTGTCCTATCCTTCCCTTCTTGCAATTGTTACCCCGTAAGGGGTTGACACCTTACTCTGGACCTGAGCACCCCAATATCTTTGAGATGTCATTTTCTAAAATCAATAGCTTAACAGACAAAGCAGCAACTACCTTAGCGTTTTCGGATGAAGAGGCCGTTAGGATCTTAGGCCTAATCAGAGATACTAGTACGGAGGCAATCAATAGAGAAAATCCAGAAATACTCATTCAACGACTTGAACGACTTATTAGGAGAGAAATCTCACAGAAACTTCACGCTACTACTTTAACCCAGTACTATAAGGCCAAGAGAATTCCGAGAGGACTAAGGGTATACTTGCGCCCGACACTTTGTAAGGACAATAAGGAGTTTGTAAAACGTTGGGAGCACATCCTAAACAAATGTTCCCTTGATCTGATATTACTTACCATAGAGGAACTCGCAAAAACACTTAATATCATCAACCAAGAGATTGAAGAAGTCTCTACACAACTTTTGAAACTCAAAACTGCATCTGAACTCCAAACAATTTTGGAAGATACCAACAATAAGCTCGATAGTTATAAACGGGATATTGAGCAACGAAAGATTTGTAAATTCCGGAGAGACACATTAGACTACGCCAGAGAAATAGTATACACTTGGCAAGACTACTATAGTAACCACAAACCAAGACCTGGTCCATCCGGAGTTCCCAAGAAACCATCTCCTGACAACAATACAGATAGCAGTGACATTACAAGTGGGGAACTAGAAGAACAACCTAGTGTAAGTTCAGCAACCCCAATCAACACCCTCATAGTGACAGACAGCAGTGACCCTACCCCAAGGATAATAGATACATCCATTCCAATAATCCCGGCGCAGCCTTTTTTAGGAGACGCCCGACCAGAAGAGGGCAAAAGAAAACCACGCCAAAAAAACAAATAGAGTCACCCCTGATCATTAATATCTCTTCAAGACAGTTGTCTAAAACTCAGATTGATACGCTTAATCTTGGGATATCATTTATCCCCACGAACTCAACTAACCTCTTTGAAGAAGAAGTTAATCTTTTCAAGTTGTTACGCAAAATGGAACTAAAAATCTTTTTTGACAATCTGGGAGAAATAACCCCAGCCAAACAACATGATTTTCTAGAGATGAAGAACCAGAGTAATTTCCATCCGCAAATTAACAATCCACTCCTTAATCTCTTTAAAACCAAAACCACTCGTGACCTGAGAAGAATCAAATATGAGACCTCTACTCAGCAGAATATTCGGCGTCATCAACTCAAACTAATTAAAGAACTTGCCAATGACACTTCTATCACAATTAAACAAGCCGACAAAGGAGGAGCCCTTGTACTCATGGACACAAATCTATACAACACGGGCTGTCTTAAACTACTGGATGATAGACAAACTTACTTACTGCTTGACAACGATCCTACAAATGACATCAGCACCATCATTAAACAGACAATTGAAAAGGCTAGTACGATGGATTGGATTTCAGACAAAACGGAAGAATTTTTAATTAAAACTAACCCAATCATCCCAGTTTTCTATGGGCTACCTAAATCATAAAGATCCCAAAGACCCGCCCTTTAGACCAATCGTCGCTGGAACTGACAGTATATTTCAACCTTTGGCGGTCTACCTTGATACAGCGCTGCAACCCCTGGTACAGAAAATACCAACATACCTAAAAGACACCACACATTTTCTCCAGAAAATCAACAACTTACAGATCAGTTTTCCGGATCCTCTAATATTCTCTATGGACGTCACAAGTCTATACACTTCAATTCCCCACGATGAAGGCATAGCGGCCCTAGAATGGTTTCTTTTACAACATGATGAAATTCAGATTCAAAAAACCTTTGCTATTGAACTTATCAATCTGATACTCTACAACAATTATTTCAGATTTAATGATAAGTACTATTTACAGATTTCGGGTACCTCTATGGGTTCGGCTGTGGCTCCGTCCTACGCAAATATCTTCATGTTCTACTTTGAGAAAACCTTTGTTTTGGATCAACCTCATTGGAAACACAGAATACATTGCTGGTTAAGATATATTGACGATGTATTTGGCATTTGGAACGGCACACAGCAGGAACTGACAGATTTTTGGCAATATATTAACCAATGTAACCCACGAATCAAATTCACTATGGAAATTGGCACACCACAGGTGAACTTTCTGGACGTAACAGTAGAATGGAAAAACATGGAATTAACAACACTAATGTACAGAAAACCAACTGATGTTAACAGTTCCCTTCATTTCAACAGTTTTCATCCGAGACATTTAAAAGAAAACCTACCATATAGCCAACTATTGCGGGCTAAACGGATAACCTCCAACATTGAAAAACTTCAGACAGAATTTGATACAATACGATCAAGATTTGTAGAAAGAGGTTTCCCGGAAGAAGTAGTAGCTCAAGCTATTTCCAGGACAGAAGCACACCCCCGTAACTTATTACTTAACAAACAACCGAAACAAACTCAGTCAAACCTCATTTACACATTGAAGTACTCTGCCCAGAGCTTTCAAGTCAAAAAAATCATCACGAAGAATTGGGATCTTATAAAATCGGATCCTAACCTCAACCGTCTCTTTCCAGTCCCCCCAATGCTAGCATACAAAAGAGGACGGAATTTCAGAGATATGCTAATCAAAGCTGAAAGACCTAAAAAATCTACCCAAAGGACTTTGAAGCCATCAAGTAATGGCACTTTTCCTTGCCTTAATTGTCAACACTGCTCGAACATCATCAAAGGTAATTACATCAGACATCCGAACAATGGTAAAAAGATTTTCCTAAAAAACTTCGCTCTACCTGTGATTCCAAAAATGTCATCTACACCATTAGATGCCCCTGTGGGAAATACTATGTTGGGAAAACCAGTAGAAAAGCTAAAGAAAGATGGACTGAACATAAGTCTCAGATTCGCACAAAAAATGTGAAGTCACCTGTATTCCGGCATTTTAGAGACAATAAGCATAATATCTCGCAAATGAGATTTGCCATACTAGAGGTATTACACCCCCTCCAACGAGGAGGTGACCTACCCAAACTCTTGGCACAAAAAGAATTGTACTGGATTCATAGACTAGATGCAATGACCCCACTTGGTCTAAATGAAGAGTACTATTTAGGACCATTCATTTAAACAAATGTTCTCTTTCCATGTATCTCCAACAACGTCTCTTTAAAACACTTGCTATGATTGTTGGTTAGAATTTTTATAACCACATTATAAGACTGTGAACCAACCAACTTGGACAGCTAAATAGAAATGTTAAAATGTTTTCAAAGTTTATTCATATCCAGACATTTTGTTGACTCCATCCCGGTATTATACAATCTGTACAATTGATATTCCCCTTACTATACTGTGAACCAAAAGGGTGGGCAGGATGGCATTGGTTGGTAGCATTATGAGAATCTACCTAACCATTAGTATCAACTATTTTTTACTATAATTACAACTACAACTCCAGTTTTCTAATTGTATTTTATTCATGATACTTTAAATGCGTGGATGTTGATCCATATGATTTTTATAAGCTTAGCCATTTAGAGTCCAGATCCTCGCACGAATTATATTAATTTTAACCATCAAGGATTATGCACATTTTGGGCATTGTCATTAACTTTAAGAACACATGATATCATTTCCTTCACCCCGTCACTAGGTTTGTTTACATGTTGCATCATGGACGCCTTTGCGTAATGACGTCACATTGTAAACACGCCGCGGTCTGTTTTTTTCTTTTTTCTCTTCTCACTCAACTGATTAAGCTCTTACAGCCGTACTTGCCCCTGTAAAGCATCCTTCCAGAGGAGACTAATTAGATTTAATTGTGGCTAACTTTCGTCTATCCAAGCCTAGAGCTCAGCGCACAGTATGACGCATTACACGCAAGCACGTGATTACGTCACACTACTAACTATTTGATAAACAGTGGCGGCACTTCCCATGGAGTCGAGCAACCCTTCGGCAGCTGGTCTCCATGTGTGCCACACTGGTTTACACTAGGTAAGAATTTTTAGCTTCCAATACTGGCTCACCCCTTTCTTTCACAACAAAGCTTTCGAACACCCTGTTCACTTCTTGTGTCCATTACTGAGACCCTACTTACTTTTTCTCAGCGCTCCAGCCCTGAACAACTTCCATACCTTTTGCGGTCATTACCTACCACTTCCCCTCAGCTTTCGTTGATATTGGTCAACCGCGTTACCGCTGTAAGTGACTCATTACTGGCTTAACTTATTCTATTGCAACTATGTCACATACAATGATCTAAATAGACGTTTTTGATGTTCATCTCTACAGATAAGGATTTACCATCTAAGACCCGCTGTCTTGTTTGGACGAAGGCCTAGTTTTCCCGCCCCAGACCACCTCCGTTCTCTTGAAGTACCTCTCTCATTTGTATAAAAAATACAAGGTTAGACTCTTTATATAATTACACAGTTGCTCACTCTATCTTATTTAAACTTCAATGTATTGACTTTCAGAAGTTATTCTCTATATATTTTTTCTATATATTCCCTCATTTCGATCATAGCAGTGAAGATACTACTTACCTAGTGAATTGTCCATTAGTTTCTACAGGTATTAATGGAGGATAGGTTGTCCCCTTGAGGGTTAATATATACTCAGTATATTCAAAAATGTCATACGTCCTGTTACATAGGTAATCCTTGAATGCCATGTGTTATTGTGATACATATCCTGATCTAAAATGAGTCATTTGGAAATGTTGTTGAACAAATGTTGTTATTGTAAATATATTCCTAATGTACATATTATATATATATTTTTTCCTAGAAACCCTTGTTATTGCCCCTGATGAAGAGTGTTGTAGCACTCGAAACGCGTTGGGCCTTCCACAGCTTCAACATCAAGAATAAACAATCAAGAATGTTTCTTGTAACCTTACCTGATTCAAAGTCATTGTTTTGAACATATTACCACTTTTTATGCATTACCATTTACAGACTTTCTTGAATTTATTAAGAAAAATCAATTGTTAAATATATCTACTTGTTGGTCTGGTATTCCAGATATTAGATAGTGTGCAGGGGACGTAAGTTCCCGGTTTGGGAACTTAAATTCTCTTCATTGTATTGTGCAACCAAGGTGTCATGGTTGCCCCTCTCTCCTCTGCACCTCATACTTGATAAGCATTTTGTCTAAACACCTAGTATCCAAGTTGACTATTAATATTTAAAACATTTTTCGTCACTAGGGTGTGCCATAGTTGTCCTATCCTTCCCTTCTTGCAATTGTTACCCCGTAAGGGGTTGACACCTTACTCTGGACCTGAGCACCCCAATATCTTTGAGATGTCATTTTCTAAAATCAATAGCTTAACAGACAAAGCAGCAACTACCTTAGCGTTTTCGGATGAAGAGGCCGTTAGGATCTTAGGCCTAATCAGAGATACTAGTACGGAGGCAATCAATAGAGAAAATCCAGAAATACTCATTCAACGACTTGAACGACTTATTAGGAGAGAAATCTCACAGAAACTTCACGCTACTACTTTAACCCAGTACTATAAGGCCAAGAGAATTCCGAGAGGACTAAGGGTATACTTGCGCCCGACACTTTGTAAGGACAATAAGGAGTTTGTAAAACGTTGGGAGCACATCCTAAACAAATGTTCCCTTGATCTGATATTACTTACCATAGAGGAACTCGCAAAAACACTTAATATCATCAACCAAGAGATTGAAGAAGTCTCTACACAACTTTTGAAACTCAAAACTGCATCTGAACTCCAAACAATTTTGGAAGATACCAACAATAAGCTCGATAGTTATAAACGGGATATTGAGCAACGAAAGATTCGTAAATTCCGGAGAGACACATTAGACTACGCCAGAGAAATAGTATACACTTGGCAAGACTACTATAGTAACCACAAACCAAGACCTGGTCCATCCGGAGTTCCCAAGAAACCATCTCCTGACAACAATACAGATAGCAGTGACATTACAAGTGGGGAACTAGAAGAACAACCTAGTGTAAGTTCAGCAACCCCAATCAACACCCTCATAGTGACAGACAGCAGTGACCCTACCCCAAGGATAATAGATACATCCATTCCAATAATCCCGGCGCAGCCTTTTTTAGGAGACGCCCGACCAGAAGAGGGCAAAAGAAAACCACGCCAAAAAAACAAATAGAGTCACCCCTGATCATTAATATCTCTTCAAGACAGTTGTCTAAAACTCAGATTGATACGCTTAATCTTGGGATATCATTTATCCCCACAAACTCAACTAACCTCTTTGAAGAAGAAGTTAATCTTTTCAAGTTGTTACGCAAAATGGAACTAAAAATCTTTTTTGACAATCTGGGAGAAATAACCCCAGCCAAACAACATGATTTTCTAGAGATGAAGAACCAGAGTAATTTCCATCCGCAAATTAACAATCCACTCCTTAATCTCTTTAAAACCAAAACCACTCGTGACCTGAGAAGAATCAAATATGAGACCTCTACTCAGCAGAATATTCGGCGTCATCAACTCAAACTAATTAAAGAACTTGCCAATGACACTTCTATCACAATTAAACAAGCCGACAAAGGAGGAGCCCTTGTACTCATGGACACAAATCTATACAACACGGGCTGTCTTAAACTACTGGATGATAGACAAACTTACTTACTGCTTGACAACGATCCTACAAATGACATCAGCACCATCATTAAACAGACAATTGAAAAGGCTAGTACGATGGATTGGATTTCAGACAAAACGGAAGAATTTTTAATTAAAACTAACCCAATCATCCCAGTTTTCTATGGGCTACCTAAAATTCATAAAGATCCCAAAGACCCGCCCTTTAGACCAATCGTCGCTGGAACTGACAGTATATTTCAACCTTTGGCGGTCTACCTTGATACAGCGCTGCAACCCCTGGTACAGAAAATACCAACATACCTAAAAGACACCACACATTTTCTCCAGAAAATCAACAACTTACAGATCAGTTTTCCGGATCCTCTAATATTCTCTATGGACGTCACAAGTCTATACACTTCAATTCCCCACGATGAAGGCATAGCGGCCCTAGAATGGTTTCTTTTACAACATGATGAAATTCAGATTCAAAAAACCTTTGCTATTGAACTTATCAATCTGATACTCTACAACAATTATTTCAGATTTAATGATAAGTACTATTTACAGATTTCGGGTACCTCTATGGGTTCGGCTGTGGCTCCGTCCTACGCAAATATCTTCATGTTCTACTTTGAGAAAACCTTTGTTTTGGATCAACCTCATTGGAAACACAGAATACATTGCTGGTTAAGATATATTGACGATGTATTTGGCATTTGGAACGGCACACAGCAGGAACTGACAGATTTTTGGCAATATATTAACCAATGTAACCCACGAATCAAATTCACTATGGAAATTGGCACACCACAGGTGAACTTTCTGGACGTAACAGTAGAATGGAAAAACATGGAATTAACAACACTAATGTACAGAAAACCAACTGATGTTAACAGTTCCCTTCATTTCAACAGTTTTCATCCGAGACATTTAAAAGAAAACCTACCATATAGCCAACTATTGCGGGCTAAACGGATAACCTCCAACATTGAAAAACTTCAGACAGAATTTGATACAATACGATCAAGATTTGTAGAAAGAGGTTTCCCGGAAGAAGTAGTAGCTCAAGCTATTTCCAGGACAGAAGCACACCCCCGTAACTTATTACTTAACAAACAACCGAAACAAACTCAGTCAAACCTCATTTACACATTGAAGTACTCTGCCCAGAGCTTTCAAGTCAAAAAAATCATCACGAAGAATTGGGATCTTATAAAATCGGATCCTAACCTCAACCGTCTCTTTCCAGTCCCCCCAATGCTAGCATACAAAAGAGGACGGAATTTCAGAGATATGCTAATCAAAGCTGAAAGACCTAAAAAATCTACCCAAAGGACTTTGAAGCCATCAAGTAATGGCACTTTTCCTTGCCTTAATTGTCAACACTGCTCGAACATCATCAAAGGTAATTACATCAGACATCCGAACAATGGTAAAAAGATTTTCCTAAAAAACTTCGCTACCTGTGATTCCAAAAATGTCATCTACACCATTAGATGCCCCTGTGGGAAATACTATGTTGGGAAAACCAGTAGAAAAGCTAAAGAAAGATGGACTGAACATAAGTCTCAGATTCGCACAAAAAATGTGAAGTCACCTGTATTCCGGCATTTTAGAGACAATAAGCATAATATCTCGCAAATGAGATTTGCCATACTAGAGGTATTACACCCCCTCCAACGAGGAGGTGACCTACCCAAACTCTTGGCACAAAAAGAATTGTACTGGATTCATAGACTAGATGCAATGACCCCACTTGGTCTAAATGAAGAGTACTATTTAGGACCATTCATTTAAACAAATGTTCTCTTTCCATGTATCTCCAACAACGTCTCTTTAAAACACTTGCTATGATTGTTGGTTAGAATTTTTATAACCACATTATAAGACTGTGAACCAACCAACTTGGACAGCTAAATAGAAATGTTAAAATGTTTTCAAAGTTTATTCATATCCAGACATTTTGTTGACTCCATCCCGGTATTATACAATCTGTACAATTGATATTCCCCTTACTATACTGTGAACCAAAAGGGTGGGCAGGATGGCATTGGTTGGTAGCATTATGAGAATGTACCTAACCATTAGTATCAACTATTTTTTACTATAATTACAACTACAACTCCAGTTTTCTAATTGTATTTTATTCATGATACTTTAAATGCGTGGATGTTGATCCATATGATTTTTATAAGCTTAGCCATTTAGAGTCCAGATCCTCGCACGAATTATATTAATTTTAACCATCAAGGATTATGCACATTTTGGGCATTGTCATTAACTTTAAGAACACATGATATCATTTCCTTCACCCCGTCACTAGGTTTGTTTACATGTTGCATCATGGACGCCTTTGCGTAATGACGTCACATTGTAAACACGCCGCGGTCTGTTTTTTTCTTTTTTCTCTTCTCACTCAACTGATTAAGCTCTTACAGCCGTACTTGCCCCTGTAAAGCATCCTTCTAGAGGAGACTAATTAGATTTAATTGTGGCTAACTTTCGTCTATCCAAGCCTAGAGCTCAGCGCACAGTATGACGCATTACACGCAAGCACGTGATTACGTCACACTACTAACTATTTGATAAACAGTGGCGGCACTTCCCATGGAGTCGAGCAACCCTTCGGCAGCTGGTCTCCATGTGTGCCACACTGGTTTACACTAGGTAAGAATTTTTAGCTTCCAATACCGGCTCACCCCTTTCTTTCACAACAAAGCTTTCGAACACCCTGTTCACTTCTTGTGTCCATTACTGAGACCCTACTTACTTTTTCTCAGCGCTCCAGCCCTGAACAACTTCCATACCTTTTGCGGTCATTACCTACCACTTCCCCTCAGCTTTCGTTGATATTGGTCAACCGCGTTACCGCTGTAAGTGACTCATTACTGGCTTAACTTATTCTATTGCAACTATGTCACATACAATGATCTAAATAGACGTTTTTGATGTTCATCTCTACAGATAAGGATTTACCATCTAAGACCCGCTGTCTTGTTTGGACGAAGGCCTAGTTTTCCCGCCCCAGACCACCTCCGTTCTCTTGAAGTACCTCTCTCATTTGTATAAAAAACACAAGGTTAGACTCTTTATATAATTACACAGTTGCTCACTCTATCTTATTTAAACTTCAATGTATTGACTTTCAGAAGTTATTCTCTATATATTTTTTCTATATATTCCCTCATTTCGATCATAGCAGTGAAGATACTACTTACCTAGTGAATTGTCCATTAGTTTCTACAGGTATTAATGGAGGATAGGTTGTCCCCTTGAGGGTTAATATATACTCAGTATATTCAAAAATGTCATACGTCCTGTTACATAGGTAATCCTTGAATGCCATGTGTTATTGTGATACATATCCTGATCTAAAATGAGTCATTTGGAAATGTTGTTGAACAAATGTTGTTATTGTAAATATATTCCTAATGTACATATTATATATATATATTTTTTCCTAGAAACCCTTGTTATTGCCCCTGATGAAGAGTGTTGTAGCACTCGAAACGCGTTGGGCCTTCCACAGCTTCAACATCAAGAATAAACAATCAAGAATGTTTCTTGTAACCTTACCTGATTCAAAGTCATTGTTTTGAACATATTACCGCTTTTTATGCATTACCATTTACAGACTTTTTTGAATTTATTAAGAAAAATCAATTGTTAAATATATCTACTTGTTGGTCTGGTATTCCAGATATTAGATAGTGTGCAGGGGACGTAAGTTCCCGGTTTGGGAACTTAAATTCTCTTCATTGTATTGTGCAACCAAGGTGTCATGGTTGCCCCTCTCTCCTCTGCACCTCATACTTGATAAGCATTTTGTCTAAACACCTAGTATCCAAGTTGACTATTAATATTTAAAACATTTTTCGTCACTAGGGTGTGCCATAGTTGTCCTATCCTTCCCTTCTTTTATTTATATGTACCATTGTCTGCATCCGAGTGTCTCTGTTCAATTTCACTGTTTTCATCCATACTAAAACAAGTATTGTGTTACAGGGGGATGCTGGTACTTCGACTACAATTACATCATCCTTTGGAGCCGGTCCAGAGTATGAGGTATGCGTACTGACAGTTTCCTTGAATGAAAGAAAGTAAATCCTACATCTGATACTATTAGACAGTGACATTCATACAAACAGGCAGTTTTTCAAACTTTTATCATTTCAGTTCTAACGTTACAATTTCTACCCTAATGCCAAATACAATGCAAAATGCTTGAGTGCAACATTACAATCAGTAGGTTTTGCACAGCGATCTCTGATCAAGTACACTTACCATCAATCAGTTGAAATTTGAATTGTCTATTTTGACTAAATGACGTACACTTTTTACAAGGGTATATATGTCAGCGATGTGTGCGATGAAAGACTTTGATTTCAAATACGATTGACTTTTTAAAAATGAATATTCTATTCAAGGGATGTATACAAGGTCGGGAATTAGAAGATGAGGCACATGGATCAGAAATGGCACACCAGCTTGCTGGTGCGGTTCTTACATTGAAGAACACGGTTTCACAGAAAATCAAGAAAACAAGGGTAATTTACAATTTCGTGTACGAAAAGTGGTTTGGGCTGGTGTTGTCTTCATAACATGTTTTTTTAAAACCTAAAGTGCTATATACTGTATGTTGGATTTACATTGAACATGTTTTTACAGCCCATCTCCTAGAGGCCCAGAAGGCAAAGAAGTATAAAGACACAGACAAAAAATGAAACCAAAGATTCTGCTTGCCAAACAGATTTCACCATGGAGCAACTATTATTTGAGGCGCAGCGTAGTCCAGCCAATAGGCAGACTCGAGATGCTTATGCCTAATGGTCAGAAAATGAATTGAATGTGAGCGGCGAAGCAAGTGAAGTGTTTTTGGACCATTGCTACAATGTGAGAACTCAACAAGATGAAGAAGAAACTGAATATAAGGAAGATGCTTTTGAATTACTCAGTGACCACTTCACACAATCTACACCCGCAAAAAAAAGGGCCACCCAATAAACAATCGACATTGATGGTTTCTCCAATTCGTGTGCAAATAATACAAGCTGAAATAACAGACGCTGAAGCCTCAACGCAATTGACCGAGGAACTTGCCAAAGATCTCGACTTCAGTGTGTCCTGTTCGGCCGATATGTCCACCACAGTTGAGTCACAAACCACATTCATGCAGGTCGATAGTCTAATAAAGGAGCACAAATACATTGTATTCGACAGCTGCCTGGTAGAGATTATACTGATGCTGAAATGTATCCATCTATTGAGGGGGAAGTATGCGGGCAGCCATTGGTGAATGTGACTCGTGTATCACAAGGCACTAACCTGAACATCCAAGCCACCTATGCCCAGCTCCATGCTACATTTTCATGGTCCGCTGAACCGATGCTTGAAATCTACTGTGTGCATCAGCTTTACTTTTCAGTGGCTCCACTTTTAGTAAGTTGTCCAGTTTCTATCAATTTTGTGGGACTTCAGTTCCTTTCTAAAACGCAGTACTACAAATATCAACGAGAATATTTATTCCCTGCTATCCGTCAACCTTGGAAAATTGAACAATTGTCAATTGAAAGGACATTCTCTGACAAACGGTTCAGGCTAGCTGGCGATGGATAGTGTGACAGCCCTGGATTTTCAGCAAAGTACTGCACATATCACTTTCAGGACATGGAAGCTAAAAGAAATGGTGAGTTTGGTAGTCGTGAAGGTATCTTAATGTAAATCCTCAGTGGCCATGGAGAAACATGGTTTTATCAAATCCCTGGAAGATCTCCAATCGAGGGGAATGCAAATAGACCTCATAGCCACTGACAGACATGTTTCAATAGCCAAGGCATTGCAAGAGCAGTTTCCAAACATTTACCATCAATTTGATGTATGGCACGTTGCCAAATCAATCAATCAAAAAAATCACAGCTGCTGGTAAAAAAAGGGTTCTGAAAATATTTTACAGTGGTCCCAGTCTTTGAGCAACTATCTTTGGTGGAGCTCCAAAACTTGTGGTGGGTCTCTGAAAATTCTACTTGAAAAATGGCACTCATTAATGCACCACTGTTCCAACCTTCACTCTTGGACAGAAAACCTACATTTTCACCAATGTGCACATTGACCTTTATCGGGGGAGCAGGAACGCAAAAATAAGTGGTTGGTTCCATCTTCACCTCCATACAAAACTCTTGAGAAGATTGTGTTTGATAAAACTCTATCAAGAGATCTGAAGGGACTCACAGAATTCTGTCACACAGGAGATTTGGAGGTGTTCCACAATATGTGCCTAAAGTACAGGCCCAAGAGATTGCATTTCGGCATAGACGGGATGGAATATCGAACATTACTAGCGGTATTAGCGCATAACGAGAACGTAGGGAGAGAACAATCGAGGACTGCAGGAAACTTTGGGATGCTTCGTTACACAATGGCCTTTGCGAAAAGAAGGAACAAATGGGTGGTCAAGCCAATATACCAGGAAATGGAATTCGATTTTGTGAAAGATCTCACTTTGACTGTGTTGGACATGCATACTCATGGACTCGCTCATGATTTAGTTCTAGGACACATACATTGCAACAAAACATTGCAAATGTGCCCTGTCCACCGAAAGCAGACCTTGTGGAACAGTTCACTTCCCGGTTCAAATGATTAGCAGCTATTTATTTGTTCAACAATGTTTATATAAATTGTCCAAAGAAAGTGTCCAAATAGTATTTTCAAATGTATTCTCTTTGTCAATTGTCCAAATAAAACGTCCAAATTGTCTTTATAAATGTATCCTCTTTGTCAAGTGTCCAAATAAAGCGTCCAAATTGTCTTTTGAAATGTATCCTCTTTGTCGATTTCTTTTGCAAGAAGTGCCTTTTGGAGGATGCCATACAGTGTAACGCTGTGCTTTCACACTTCCCGCTTTTGTCGAGCTCTTGTGGGTTCTTCACTGATCGGGAGAGGGTCAGATGGATATCAGCATGAAAGCAACTGCGGTGTCTGCAGTTGCCTTACCAAGCACGTGTCCAAATAGCTGAATAAATACACGTCCCACAAAGGAATGAGACCTAGGTTAGATAAGAAACTTGGCACGGAAGAACTACTGACTGTAAGCAAAACAAAGCATGAAAGGGGGCTGTTGGTGTGAAATAGGTGCATTCTGACCTATATTTTTATGGGGGGCATGTGTTAGGGGTTCTTGCTATCGGATGCCTTATCAGAGGGGCCAATCTTTGATTTGCGGCCTTTGGAGTCTTACGATTTTACACACAGTGGGGATAGGTGTCAGTGTTACCAAAATATATGACCACACCTGATTAGGTATATGGGAGGTGAATTTGAGGTGGTGCGGGGGTAGGGTCTGGGGACCAGATGCATTCAAAGGGAACATGAGTCATGGGTTCAGGTGACCGCGGCCTGGCAGGAGGGGGTTGGAGATGGCATGAGTCGATGAGTAGAGACGGATTGTGCACTAAGTTTGGAGCAGGGCTTTCTCTGACATTCTCGTGCGAGCACATTTTGTCAGGGCTCGAGACTCGCTACTTGCAAAAATTAATAGCTGCATTGCCACGAGAAAAGGAGACGGGCTGAGCTGACAGGTGGTGGGGGCTGGCTGTGCAAGACACTGGGAGAGTGAGCAGTTCACCAAAGGGACTCTAAAAATAAGGCATTTGGAAGTAAACTAACTGTAACAGTTTTCATGAATAAATTAAGTCACTAGAAATTGACCGGACACTCTGCGTTACGCCGAGAGAATGGAAATGCTGAATATTATGTACGTTTTACTGTAGACTAGTTTATAGACGAACGATTCAAGGTTTCATTTTCTGACCGGTATTGCTGGCTTACATTGTAATGGGTTGTTTGTGGCATAATGCAACGACACGCAAAACAACTTGTGTGTACTTGTCTTTGTCCCAGGCACATGGGCAGTCGAGCACTGAAATGCATGTAGTCCACGTCTGGGTTCCCCCAGGTTCAACCAATGCCAAATTCTACGCTAATGTTCCATTGAAATGCCGTCTATGTGTTCTTCGAATTCTTCAGTCAGCTTCCGCATCCGCATCTCTTTGAGAGCTAAACATACTCCACAGCACTAAACTCTCAAGCACATCGTAGACTCCAACTTTCCATGATGTTTTCCGTGTTTCCATTGTTTCACGTTTGTGTTCATCATTAGTTTTCACATGGTGCAGAATTAAATGGGTAAATTGATAAATTAGAATAAAAAACGGCTACTGAGACACATTTCTGTTATGTTTTCTACACAGCTACATCCTGCCACTCTGCGAATATCATCATTTCCAGATACCAATTGATGGCTTCTTCAGGCAGTTGCAGATACACCTAAATGGCTGGATTTCAATCATGCTGTTTTGGGACGATCGCCCCGGGCCGATATGCCCTTTCGCGGTACCAGCGTTAAGAAGCAACCTGACATCATTTACGGTGGTCTAGCAACAAGCTGATACGGAAGCCTTGCGATTCACGTTGCGTCCAATGCGCTTCTTATACCCAAAGGAACAACGTGTGACTCACGATAAACATTTGTGGATCGAGAACAAAGAAAGAAATTACCAATGCGGTTGAATATGGAAATCGGCGGATGTTCTCAGAGCGTTTATTGTGAAATAAAAGCACATTATAAATTGCAGAGTATTGCGGTTTCCTTTAAAAATAATGTTTTCTATTCAAAATTGGGACGCGCTGTGCTGTGAGGGGATGTGTGTTGATATTCCGAGTTCTGCGTCAACTGACGTCAAGACGTATGTGATGACTAGGCACGTTTGGCTACGCTGCCCAGTAACGTCATGGAGATAGGCGGAGAATATCGCTAGGAATGGTGATGTCAGCTTCAGGGGCAGAGGGTATGATTTAGTGCCGCCAGGGTAGTTCACCTTAGGGCATTGCAGCAACGGATACGATTAGCACAAGATGGCCACACACTGGTGTCTGATTTTGCATGTGTAAAAGTGAGGAAAACTACAGTAAGGTGCATAGGAAATGTTTGTACGATCGATCAACGTATACTTAAAAACACATGCCCGAATGCTCAGGACAATAATATTTATAGCACACTATTCCTTTAAGACAGAGACAGCGGATACATACCACGGCACGCTGTGGCAGGCAGTTGAGCCTGGGGATTGATCTGAAATCAGTGGTGCATTTTATCAGCCCCCAGGCCTTACAGAGAAAAAAAACGCTAACACAAGAGTCATCTCAATCGGCCCCAGGCCGAATGAGTGGCCAGTCCATCGCTGCTCCTCGCACATCTAGGCGCTCCTCTCTTTTCTGCGAGTATTGCAGGAATATTTGCCCATATCATGCATTTTTACTTTGAACTTTTCTGCAGTTTCTCCTCTGCACATTTGTCACCAACTCCTGTACCTGATAATTCAGTGGCAATAAGTCAACAGAGCCCTTCATGCCTAACAAAAACTGAAAAAGGTCAATTCCAAAGACATTTCCAGAGAAAAAGAAACTTTCAACTGATTAACATGTTCATGAGTTAAAACACAAACCCATTATAAAGGTGGTTTTCTACAAAGCAGCTGGTTAATTAACACGCCTCTATGGCAACAGTGTTCATATTAAGTTTGCCAATCTAGGCTACCTCACAAATAGAAAGTGAGTACTTAAAAGCTTATAAAATGTAAATGTTAGCACAGAATATCTCAACCAGTGTAGACATATTAAAAAATAATATGACACGATCACTCTCCGGGTCAATCTGATGAGCTGGAGCATTTATATGACCTATTATAACATTTCCCATATAAAAAAAGATGTCACTTAAAATATTGCTTGTTGTTATAGAGGGAAGTGAATACAAAGCGAAAATACAAATGGTTGCCTCATCCGCCATGCTAAACTCAGTTCAATAAATCATCAAAAATTAAAACACAGTAACGAATACAAAAATCTCCTATTACTTTCTTCTACAACTATACTTACACAAAGAAAAACATATTGATCGGACCGTCATAATTATTTACTTACCTTTTTTCCAAGCAATGTAGTAGTCTAGGTGAGTGAGGTGGTGGCGGCTTTCCGGCAGGATAGCAAGATCAGCATAGCTATCTAGAACGCTTATAAAGTGCATGCTTGGGTAAAAGTTATTTAAGATTAAAGCAATTGACTAGGCAATCTGGATAGCCTGCCTGCGCCCCATATTCAACCCATGAAGGTAGAGTATATTCGCAAGGACAAAGGATAAATAGTGCAGAATCCCTACTATTGAGCAGGACGAATATAAATGGTGCAGAATCTCTGCTATTTCACCAGGACAAATGGTGCATAGTCCAAGTGTACTATTATTTACAAGGAAACAACTCTGACAGGCTCTTAGTAGGGAGCTACTCAGCAATACACATTCTCCTGGTAAGTAATGCATGTATGCTACAATTGACACATATGAAGGTTAAATAGTGCAGAATAGAGCAACATCTCTACTACCCACCAGTACAGGTAGTGCATATTCTTCACAGGTAACAAGACGCGCTCTGAAAGGGGGGCTCTATACAAGATCTAGTCAGCAGTACCCATTGTCCCAGAAAATAGTGAAGTTTTGCTACGTTTACAGGGCGATGGGTAAACAATGCATGTCTTTACTATTTACCAGGACAAAGGATACATAGTTAATATTCCCTATTATTTACAAGGACACTATGGGATCATCTTTGAACCTTTTTTTCGGTGGAAGATAGCCAGCTGTACCTATTGTACTGCCAAATAGTAAAATGTTGAAACATTAACCAGTTCAAAGGGTGCTGTTTACCGGGACAAAGGGTAAATAGTGATTATTCTCTACCATTTAAAAGGACTCCATAGAAGCAGCTCTCAGATAGCTTTAGAGTGTGGTGCAATTGGCATGTAGCTCAGGAGTCTGGCTTCCCACGGCCTGCAAATGTCATTGGTCCAGCACAGAACATGTGGATACGCCAAACGCTGTAAGTACTTAATCTGCACTTAGGCACTAGGAAGCCAGCTCAAACCACATCAATGGTTCTCCTGCCCCGACAGCACCTGCACCCTCCCAACACACGAAGAAGAGCACCTTGCAATACAGACACTGCTCTTGGCAACTCTTCGCTCCATACCCTATGGCGGCATCTGTTGAATCCTGTACTCAGCATGTGCTGCAGAGGGCTCCAGAGTTGGTGAAGGGAATGCAGAGCTCTGGAGCCCTGCTTTCATCAGCCTGCAAACATCATAGACTCCATATGGACCACTAAGGTAGGCCTCACGCCCCCTCAAAATAACTTGGACCAGGGCAGGCTCAGTGAAGGGAGGCTGATAAAGGGTAATGCTTCTCAGCCTGTGGCCCACTCTCCACTCCATATGGTCATATGATGTCAAGATGGCAGCCTGTGTACACGTTGACTGCTCCTGTAGATCAGTAAGCTCCTTTCGCTCTTAGACTTCCTTCCCTCACACCCCCGTTTCTTACAGTACTGACTTGCCAACCATCCTCCACCCATCCCCGCGTCCACTCTGTCACTTGCTACTGGCCTATTAAATCTGTTGTTTGGTCACCAATGGCCTATTTAAACTGTTTTGTTCACTACCAGCCCACTCCATTGGACTACAAGGTACGCAACGTCTTCCTGTGATTCTTTTGATCTGTACCCTGCAATCCTGCTACACTAACTATGCTCCTGCCTATCCTACCGTACTTCCTCTCATCATTGTACCCTCTCTCCCTCTCTCATGGGGCCTCTGCCTACCCAATGCTCAGTCCCACCACTACCTCAGTCCTATCTCTCCCTCTGTACCATCCTCATCCTAAACAGCACCCTAGCTGCTCCTCTCGCTGACACTCTGCCATCTCAAACTTCATATACCCTATATCTCCCACCAGCATCTTCAACCCCATGTACCACTTACTAAACCCACTGTGGGCCACTGGAATGTTCCTCACAGACCATTTCAACTCCCATCATCACAAATACTGTGTGAAGGCAGTCACCAAAACCTGGACAAACGCACATGACACCCTCTGTCCATATTGATTTTCACTACCACTCTCTTACTCCCCTCGAGTTAAGAGAAAAGGCAGGGGTATTGGCCTAATTATCAGCAGGGCACACCATCAGCCCCTCTTCCCTGCTCCCCAGGCCTATGAATGTATCTCTGTCCAACTTCTTGCTCCACCCATATTAGTATAGTGCTGAGCCATGGCCCTATTGGTACCCTAAATCGCTTCTTCTTTGAACTGGACCTGCTACTTGAAATGCTCCATTTGAAACTCTGTCACAATGGACAACCTCAACCCCTCCAATATCACTAAGGCCCATAAAATATAGGTAGACTCCACTCTCTCTCTGACCATTCCCTTGTAAACCTACATAATGTTCCTTCTCATACCCATGGAACTCACGATGTCATCTTCCAATCCTCCAGTCTACACCTTGCTTTATGGAGCCCTCACTCTCTGACATCCCACTCATCTACTTCACTATCTCTGGTCCCCCATTACTTGCTCCCTCTTCATTTTTTTAAAATCCAAAACACTTTATTAAGGTTTCCTTTCATACAAACAATGTTGTGGAAAAACATTTGATTCAAAGCATAACCTCTCAATCATATTGGAATGTTCCCAGTCCCACTCTCCTTTTCCCCACTCTTGATCTGCCTAAACAAATCGACAAGATACTCTCACTTCCAGTCCTTCCAATAATAAAATAGTCAAGCAACTCCTATAAAACTGGATGATATTCAGCTAATGCATTTCTGGGCCTGTAACACTTAATAAATTACATTCAGGTCTCATTTCCAATTTTTCGTTCCCATTCTTCACATTTTTTACTCAAGAGCAAACAAATTCAAAGTCGAAAGGTGTACAGGGCAGACTATCTTACTATTCTCTTTTCCCAAATAGTCTAAAAGCCTCTTCCATCTTTTCCCAGGAATGCCTGGGTCCTCACTAATATTCCCTTTCAGGTTTCCATTGACAGTAGAAAACACACCTTCTGCCACCATGAATTGACATATCACGGTTCTGCTTTTCTCCATAAGGCACCCAAAACCAATGTAGCTATCAACAACAAATTAGATACAATCCTTCATGCATCGGATAGTAATGGAGTTGCCCCTTCAGGTGGAGAGTCCAAAAGGGGAATTCCAGGGTCCTAAAGGAAGTGGAGCCCAAGAACATCAAATATTGAGTGATATCTTTCCAATCCAGTTGCACTTTCGATCAGTCCCGCCAAATACATTGCAGGGTCTTGTCCCTCCATAATCCCTGCAGCAATTCCCCAAGTTCAGTAAGGTCAAAGGTGCTAATCTGTGGGGAGGCTATTGCTCCTATTTGTCAATTTATAGCAAATACTTCTGCATTGTAAACACAAAGAGGACTTCTTAGCTCCCTTGTAAATGCACTCCCAATCCTAGCAGAAGATGCTCTTTCCAAATCTTCATCCCAATTTTTCATGTAGACCAATTTCACTGACCCAAAAGTTAGAAAAGAGTATTTTAGAGGAAACATTACGGGACATAAGCATGCCAAAGAGCAGGAGAGATCTTGCTACTGCTTCTTTTACATGGGCATGCATTACCCAGTGAAGCAGCTGACGGTATTGAAGTCTGTCCTCCGCCCGCACCCCAAAGTCCATTTTATAATCTTGCAACGGTGGTCAGGCCCAATCCTAGTGCTAGGTCTTCCAGATTTCTAGGACAGAGTGTGGTACTGGGTGGTACTGGGTTAATATAAAAAGATAGGAGCTGCCCTTGCCTGGGTAACCAAAGATCACTCCACACAGAAGGTACGAAAGAATCACATATTACTAATATCTCCCTTCGGAGCATGTCCCTTTTGGAGAACTAAACTTTCCTTTGCGGTGAGTGTATTTCCTTAGTGAGTGGTGATGCACCGCCTATCTAAAAGTGGACAGAAAGAAAAACGATCCCTTGTCCTGGTGCTCTATAAATAACCCTATAAGACCTTATTAGGGCCAAACACCAATTGTGCAATTAAAAGGGCTCACTACATTGGGATAGTAAAGGATTCAACTTAATTATTCACCACTTTTCGGCCAATGGTGTGGGCCAATTTTCAAATCCAAATGTATGAGGAATCAGTTATTAGTTCCTCACTGGAGAAATGTAACAAGTGTTGTTAAGTATTAAAAATTAAAATTAACATGAGACAAAAGTATCTCCGTCTCTCTTAAGATGTCACAAAAATTGGTCAACAACTTTCAGCAATGTATCACAGTTAAAATGGTTTCTTAAGAACCAGGGTTCCCCTGACGGGGGGAACACTACAAATAATTATTTTTAAAGAAAATCACTATTTTTAAAGAAAATGTTCTTATCTCACGTTCTTACTTAGTCGTGGTGCACAGCCACTCTCATGGTTTACAAACCCACACTTCCTTTATACGGGTCTGTGGATCAATATCCTTCAGTGTTCTATAATTTGCGGCTCTGAAGGGAGAAATGTGGTCATCAATGCTCATGATATCGCTCACAAAGGGAAGAACAACTTACCCTTCATTGAGCTTGTCATTTCTACGTATTTGACGCTGCATGGGAATGACACACATACAAGTGAATTACTATCTGAGCTTGCAACAGCAGATTCTATATCATGAGTCAGTGCTGTGTGAGTATCAATAGTGTAAGGCTGTCAATTACACAGAAGTACAGGGGTGGCAATGGACAGGGCCAATAGCTACATACCTCGTCTGTGCAGTATCAGTGTTGTGGGAGTGTCTTATCCACTCCCCTTCCAGTTCGTTGTGTGAAGGCAGTTCCAATAAACTCCTTTCCTCATTTTCGAGCATGCTAACAAAGTGCTTACCTAATCTCGCATTAGTCTGCTTCCAGACATCTATACTGCAGGTAAAGTAGCGCTGCAGTATCTCAAGACATTACAATCGTGGCTGTACACTAACTTATATTTCTGACCCGATGACCACACATGATGACTTACTTTGAAACGTACTGCCCTCAGTCTCCCAAGAGCCATATCCAATGCAGGTGCCATCTTTGAATGTTGCTTGGAACTTGTTGCTCTAGCCGGGCTTCATGATGATATTGCCCTTACCGTTTGTCTCCTTGCGTGCCCAAAAATAATTATTAATCAGGAATGATTCCTTGATGGGGAAGCTCTAATATAAGTAAGTACATTTGTCTGCAGGGCTGTTAGGTATTTTTGGCAGAATCATTGATAGATTAATCACTTTGGTATCACTGCTATAACCAGTGAGGGGTCTCATAAGAGCAGATTCTTATAGATAGTTCCAGGCATAATTAGACCAGTCACCTGTGATCCATGAGATGGCATAAGCTACTTTGTTGATATCATGGTGTACAGGTGCCGATATCTCTGCATCAAAGCGCTCATGCTACTTGGTTTCCTCCAAGCAGTATTTCTGCAGTACTGCGTATGAGGGGTCCGAAATGAGAGGCGGACACAAAGTGGTCGTTTTTTCAACATCAGACTGCTTAAAAATAAAAGGGATGTATAAAGTCCTTTCTGTCTCTATCCTAAAGAGAGTTTCCCAACCTAGCAAACTAAAACTAAAATCAGTCTTTGTCTCGTTGTTAAAATTATACACACTGTCCTTGTGTCCAAAACATACTAATCGGACCCTCACACTAGCAGTAAACAACTAAGGGTGTAATGGGAAGGCATCATGAAGTAAGACACAGACAACAGATTCACTTTTCCTTAAAATCAAGGATTTATTTCTTATATGTCAGGATGAACTAAGGCCTTAGTTGCCCTATGCTAAGGTGGGATTTCCCTACCTAAGGAAACTAAAGATAGTCTATGTCCTTAAGTTCAACTTAAAAGTCAGTCTGTGTCCAAAACCTATACCTTCCTCATAACTAAAGATATACAATGCTTATGGAGGTCAGCAACCAAATAAATTGTGTTCAAAATGAAGAGATATGATTGGTTATTTAAAATGTGCTTAATACCTAGAGGTTTCTAAGCACGGACCCGGGGATCAAACCTGTGTTGCTCCGTGTCATCTTGCTTCCAAGGCGAGCATGTTACCCCTGAGCTATTCTCCCAAGTATTTTTCCAGCTCTTTGGCTTGTGTTACAGCTCCTTCCCCAAGTTCAAAACAGTTCCACACACAGGACAGCGGGTTTCCCCCCCAGAAGTTCAATACCGTTTCAAAAGGCCTTGCGGTTTCCATCCCCAAGTTCAATACAGTTCCAAAAAGGTCTCGGGGTTCCATTCCCCAAGAAGACACCCCTTTTGCTTCAAAATCACAGTCAGTTCTCTTGGTTTTCAATAAGTATCCCAAATCAACTTTGCAACCTTTCAGGCCTTTAAATAGTTCACTTAGCTTGCTCTTTTCTTGAATTACTTTAATACTTCTCAGGCACAACAGCTTCAGTACCTTAACTTTCCTCGGTTCACTCCAAGTAGGGGTTACTCGGTCTAGGCGCAGTCGTTGGACCACACGTTCCACCCACTACAGGTAACGCAACCGATAACACTTGGCACTTCACTATATACACTTTTTCTCGTTGGACCTCTGTGCAAACATAGGCTCCCTCTTTGAACCTGTGACTATTGTCTACTTGCAGTTCTTTTGTCCTTGATAGTTTTCTTGCCTCTGCCACAACGTGACTTTCACATCAATCACTTCGTGGGGTGCTTTCCTTGGCCTCACCTTGCTTTCACACTTCACAATAGGGCTTATCATTTGCTTTTCACTTGCCTTCAAAGCCCTTGTTATTGGATTTCCTTTGATTCATACTTTAATGCATATCACTTTCATTTTACTCTTGCAGTACTTTCATGTATTTTACATAACCTTTCTTTAGTTCGGTATTCAATAATGCATGAAATGCTTTGCAGCTTGTTTGTTTTTCACAAATCTTTCCTTCGGTCTCTCAACCCTTTTAACATAAATTTTCATCTGATTGGCATCTCCTTGTGCCCAAATCCAAGCCCCTGGAGCTCCCTGGTGTGACTTTCCCTCTCTGTCACTCACTGGTATCCAGCAGCTCCTTCGGGTGCCGCTGGTTTTCTCCTCTGCCTGCGTTCGCTCTCTCCCCTTTCACTCGCCGGGAGCTTCGACGAGCAACGCTCGCCTCTTCTGAACCTTCATTCTGCTTTTGGTGGCTCCCTGTAGTTTTCAGTATGGGCGTAATTTTAGGGGCGACGGGGGTGTTTGTCCCCCCCCAACTTTCATGGCATGCCATTTTGTCCCCATTCATTTGGCTGGGGTGCTTTTTCTTCAGATGTCATGTCCCCTCCAAACATTTTCAGCAAAGTTACTCCACTGGTTTTCAGTGTCCCAGCTCCAGCGGGGGACACACAGCAGTGGATCCGGCAGGTCTACCAACCTTCCCACAGCCTGTTTGGGCTGCAGTATCTCTCTCACTCTCCTGCAACACCCTGCGTCCTTTTCACTGAGCAGGTTCCTCTCTTCACACGGGAAGGCTTCTCCAAACGGGAATCTCCCTCCACTCTAGACTCCCCGTCCAAAAGGCACTCTCTTTCTCTCTGGCTTCTTTCTCCTTATATACACCTGTAGTCGTTCAACTGGCTCCAGTTGTAAGTCCTTTGCCTGATCTCAATTAGTGGGACTTGCCTGACCATGGTAGTGTTGTTTCACAGTCCTCTTCTTCATCTCAGTACCAGAGTGGTGTGCACAAGTGGAAGTGTGCATTGCTCCTAGCTGCCTCTTCTTTGTCCCAGTCTAAAAGAGATATGAATGTGTGTGTGTGTGTGTGTAAGTGGGACAGACTGAAAACCTACAAAGGTAGGGGGAGGGCAGGGTGTATACTGATAAGGGAGAGGGGATATGATGATTCTTCTGAAGACATCCTCTCCCCACCCCCCAAAGAACCTCCACCCAGGTGATCCTCCCTCGCAAATCCACCCCAGGGTCAGGATCAAAAGTGATGGCCTTTCCCCGGCCACCTGAAAAGCGGATCCAAGGGGAGTAGATGGGAGGATGCCCTCGGGTTCCTCACAGTAAGGAAAATGTCTCTGGTACAGGTTTGGTAAAAAGTCTCAAAAAACAAGTATATAAATCCAACAAAAATAATCCTTGGATCCAGAGGGTGGCTTCCTTCCACTGGATGTCTCAGGTCAGATGGCAAAAGTGTCTCTTTCAAACAATAACTGGTTAAAGATGGCAAAGGTGCCTCTTACAGCAACCACCTCTTCGGCATGGAAAAAGTGTCTCTTTCAAACAACCACTTCTTTGGTTCCTTATACCTGACTCAGGAAGTTTCTGCTCAAACAATATTTCCTACAGCATTCAGCCCTTTCTAGGTTTCTTGGCACTGAGTTCACACACCAAAGGGTTCATATTCACAATG